>NC_051229.1:15271729-15571729 GCF_015220715.1 Pygocentrus nattereri | reverse complement strand
TGTACAAAATGTCCATGGTATTTGCCCATGCACCACAGATACAGCAGACTTAGATTAGATTAATTACCACAAGACAATTCCTTTAAAAGTGATTTGAAGCGTTTATTATTTGTTGCTAAATACAGTGTTGGAGCCACCCTGCATTTGGACAGCCGATTCTAAACTAAATGGAAAATTTAGAGAGGAAATTTTAGCTGCTCATTATTCTAAGAGTTAATTGTTAGCTTATAAAACTGGACAGAGGAGCCTTTTGGGACAGGCTTATTGAGAGAATGGAGGAATAAAAAGACAAGAAGGGAGAAAAAAGTGCGGACCCGAGGGAGGACAGGGTTGTCAGGGAAACGGAGGCTTGGCATGTCTAGTTCATCGGATGTGTCCTAGCCATGGAACTGAAAACTCACTGACCCTATTAACCCTCTATGCCCTTTTATATTCTGCTCTGGTGCAAGCAGCACTGTAGTTACACATCAGTGCTGATAACAGATCTATTTACATGTTGGCTGACAGCCCTGTTATTTTAACCAGTCACCGGCTAATGCTGCTTGTACTAATGGTGCAATGAAATATAAAAACTGTAACCCTGTTACGCCCCCAACTCTTTTCTGAAGGCATGTCAAACTATTATCAGTAATTAAAACTAAGCATCCTAGTGCATCTATCTGTTTTCATACTGTTTATACCTCTGTTGGACTGTTTTATAAGATCACTTAAGGTCATTTAAATCTTTCTAGACACTATCGACCAGCATCCCAACTCTCAATAATATACTTCACAGATAGATTTGGATCAGGAAATTAGGCATTTTGTTTCACAACAACAAGGTGCATGGTTTAAAATAAAATGTGTACTTTTCTGAACCAAATGAGTCTGTGTACTATGTAATTAAGAGGGATGATGCAGATCGATGTTGACAGCTGATAATTTTCATGTATATATCTTCTGATGCAGATACTTAAACCTTTGTAAAATGTAGATGGTGGTACTAAATCCACCTCATGATGAGCATTACAAAAAATGAGCATTACAAAAAATATACAATTTACTTGAATTGTGTTATAAATGCAGTAAAATAAATAAAACGCAGATATTTTAGGGCAACAGCCACATCCCCTACACATTCTGCTCTACCGAAGAACAATAAATGTTTTTCATCCGCTTTCTTAGCAAAACCAAACTGATAATAAAACGACACAATACACTTTTTTTATCACGGATACTATCAGTACTCAAAGAACACAGATCAACGGCATGAGCTGCATGTTTACTAGAAAGAGATCACAATTACAGTTGTATGCAAAAGTTTGAACACCCTCAGTCAAATTACATGTTTTATTTATTTTCTATGTGAGAATATGTTAACACGTCCTCCACAAGGAACACACTTAAATATGGCATTTTCTTGCAAATGTTGAAAAATGTCTATGTACTTCTTTAACAAACAAGAAACATTTAAAAACCTTTTAAAAAAACAGGCCACATTTTGTGCTTTATTTTTTCTCGATATGTTAAATTCAACAAATATACAGTAGTTGTGTATTAAATGTGCAGATGTGCATTTTCTGTACCAGATGTGTGACTTACTTTCATTAGAAACTTGTAATATGACCAGAGGTGCCCAAACATTTGCAAACAACTGTAATTTTGTTTCACTGAATTTAGTACACTGCAGAGCATGAACAAACACAGAACAAAAGGTTTTAAATAGTATTTCATAAATGTAGCACTACAGGGGCTTTTGCTGTTCCAACTTATCAAACCTCAAAAAAACTAAATATTGTGATATTAATTGTTAAAATTGCATTTTATATGTTACATGTTTCTCTCCAAGCCTTCTTCCACAAACAACTCAAAATCAGAATCTTCATTCACCAAGTGTAGAAGTACAAGGACAGTAAGCCCAAATATAAAATAGACCATTTTAACCTAAAAATAAATAAAATACAATTAGCAGTATGTGCAGCTGCACTGTAGATATATGCATGTACATGTGGGTATGAGTAATATAAACAGTTGCATTATAAAGCAACCTTTGAACCTCTTTTTTGCCTTTGTGGGTCACCTTACAGCCAAGGCTTTTATAGACTCTGGTGCGCTACTTTTGAGAAGTATCTTATTACCTGAGAAATTGGACTGGGGACTAATGGCCTAATGTTCCCAATGAAGTTTTCTCAAGGAAGCAGCTCATTCACTTATCAAACCATGCATTCCTGAGGCTTTATGTGTGTCAAGGAAGGAATTATTTGACTTATTGTCAAGTCTAACACACTGATCACTCTTTAGCTAAGCAAGGCATGTTTAGTGAATGTATACGAAAATAGAGAACCCCTATTTTGCTGTTATTCAGACCTACAGTAACCCAAACAGAGCTTGGTCTCTTATCCTAACCTGAGAAATTGGACTGGGGACTAATGGCCTAATGTTCCCAATGAAGTTTTCTCAAGGAAGCAGCTCATTCACTTATCAAACCATGCATTCCTGAGGCTTTGTGTGTCAAGAAAGGAATTATTTGACTTATTTTCAAGTCTAACACACTGATCACTCTTTAGCTAAGCAAGGCATGTTTAGTGAATGTATGAAAATAGAGAACCCCTATTTTGCTGTTATTCAGACCTACAGTAACTCAAACAGAGCTTGGTCTCTTATCCTAACCCCGGTGTGCTTTCAGGAGCAAAACACATCCCATTATAGCATACTGATCTCATCTGTTAGACATTAACCCTTGAAATGCTATCTCACAGCATCTGACAGTTAAATTAATTAGTTCAACTTTGAATGGTAATGGACCTGTGCAGGGTGTATCTTGCCTTCCACGCCATGACTGCTGGGATGGCCTCCGGATCCCCCACGACCCAGAAGGAAAAGCAGCTTAGAATTTTAAAACTATTGTAGGTATTATCAGAACAACACTATATTGTTTTAAAACTGACCTAATAACACAGCTGGGCAACTGCTGGGCTGTAGCTGAGTTAGACCAATCAAAGATAACCAAACCACCATGTGTTGTGACATCACAACCACAACTTACTGGCTGTTTGGAACACTACATTCAGGGTACAAGCCTCAAACCAGAAAAAAAAACGTTTCTTCTTGGCCAAAAAAATGTCATTTATATCATATAATATAATGTAGAAATATTTACCACTTAAATCACAGTCACAAAATGTGTCAATTAGACATTTTTCCCAAATCGTTCAGCCCTACATGCTGTTAAAACCACTGAGACCTTTGTAAGGTGAAACGACCAGGGCAAAGTACAGCTTACTAGCCTCACACTGTGACCCCCACCCCCATACGCCTTGCATGTTTACATACTAAACAATGAATTCTTTACTCAGTAAACAACAACAGCCTGGACAGAAAAGAGTCCAAATAGTACGAAATACACTCCTCTCAAATGAACCACAACTAACGTTAGAGAAAGACTTACTTAGCAAGCAAGTTAGCGACCCAGCTAGCTATCATTAACAAAGTATTACGTTACTCGATTGAATTCATAATTCTTTGACTTACCTTCCTGATAACACGAGCGAGTTGTGCCCTGCTTGACACGTGCTCCACCTCCTAGATACAGACTAGGTTAGATACACTTTTTCATGTAAATGTAATGACAGTTTGACAACCACTCCCCTTGAGTTGAGTTGAATACCAACGCTAGCAGGGTTAGCCACAGACGGCTAGCTACCGTTCCGTGAGCTGGTTAACTAACCTGGTGGCCAGTCACACTACGCTGCTTGTAAACACACGCATATTCAAAAGTGTCCTCAAAGCTCGGCAGCCAACGGGAAACGGCTCGAAGACATTTCTACACTTCATTCGCCTCAAGTGCACGAAAACTGAGTACGAGAACTTGCACCTTCCATGCCTTTTCGAATACACTGTCTGACACTAGCAAGCAAGGGCGACTTACACGGGACTGTGGGAAATGAAGTCCAAAGGCAGAGACGCTCGACTGGATAGGTCGGTTTGAGGGGCGTGACGGGAGCCGTCCAGAAAACAAAAAGTCGTGTTTAAATAATCAAAAAGACAGGTTAGAAGGTTTCTCTGTCCTAATCTGATTAAACAGATGTCACAAGGCAGTTTCTACATTCAGGATTCCAGAATCAATTGCGTCACAATCGGGGGTGGAACATATTTTCACAATAGGATTTTCAGCTCTGAGGTAAAGATTCGATTTGGTTTTCCGTATTTTTGTATGTGAAAATACAATAATTATGCACTACAAAGGTTAAATCAAATAAAATAACAGTAATAATAATAATAACAATAATAATAATGAGAATAAAAGTTCAATGCCTGCAGCACTCCATATGGAAGAAAAATATGTACATATATTTTCTATACCTAAATGCATCACTTTAATATTTAAATATACGCCAGTTCGTGAACATTTAAAATATTTGTAAATATATGTATGTTTACATTTTGACACATTTTTGTGAAATGTGTAATATATGTGCTATTTTTATGTGTAATATATGTGTGTTATGAAACACATTGACAGATGTTTGCAAATGTACATATAGTCCCTTTGGAATCGGTCAAGCCCTCTAGCGTAATATAATAAGCTCAAAAACCACAACCCCTAGAATTTATGAGGTTAGAATATATAGCACATTAGTAAGCAGTTTTAGGCGTAGCTCCAGTCATTTGGGTGTGTGTGGGTGTATAGCACAAGCCCTGCCGTCCCACCTGCTTTACTCTGATGGGATGCACCCAGATGCTACGTTATGCTCATAGACCCAGTTTTTAGATAGTAAATGAGAGAAGCTCAGACAAGACATTATCTGTGATACTGCTTTAAAATTTGATACATTGTTCTGAATGCTTTTCAAATCTGGGTTGAAATCATCACACAATTAGTCATAAACCAGGTAGGTTTATTCACATTTTTAGGCTGGGACTGTTTTACACATGTACTTATCAAGCCACTGTCAGGGTATCATAGAAGTCTTTACATTTTCAGTCTGTTTTTTTTTTTACTTCCTGGCCAATATTGTGTCATACTTCTCTATGGAATATTAGGGAATGCAAATAAATGTAGCTCCTCTCATGCACAACAACAACAACAACAACAATAATGGAAAGATCACAGCATGAAGGGCACCATCCAAACATTACTTCGTGTTCATATACTGTCACAACGTGACTGAAGAGAAAAGCACTTTCTGAACTAAGTACACTTATTCCAAAGACCATTCCAGTGAATCTGTCCAGTAAGGAAAGATATTCATTTAGATAAAAAAAAAAAAAAAAAACAACATACTTGGACACAAAGAAAACATTACAAAAACATTACAAAAATAAAGAACATAAAGGGTATTAAAACATAAAAACTGAAAAAAAAATATTTACACTAACAAAATATATTAAGGAAAATGTATGATCAGGGCATCAGTAACTGGTCTTGGCCTTAATTTTGTATGACTGAAGACTTTTTAAACCCTCACTGCTCAGTCTCTCTTCCATGCGGTTCCACAGTAAATGAAGCAAAGCTATCTAGAAACTCCAGTTTTTTAGTTAGTGAGACTTCCTTTCTTGCCAGTCCAGAGCTCTCTCAGTTCTACCTGGCAACCCAGGTCTCTAAGGGCGGCCCTTCCCACGTCACCACAGTCCCTGTGAGAGGCCAGAGCCTGACCAATCAGAGCTTCCGCTCCCATCTCCAGGATGGGCTGGCTGAAATCGCGTGTGCGTGCAACCAGGTTCCTCAACAGCATGCAGGATTGTTTCTGTAACAGCATAAAGAGAAAACAGTAGAAAAAACTATGGCTTAACCATGTGTTGTTGATTTTCTAAGTGAAAATAAGTTAAAACATTCTCTACAGAGAAGACATTTCTGCTCATTTTAATGTAACATTGCTGTTTATTTGCTGAATATTTCATTTCATGTCATTTTTTTTCATTATGTTAATCTCAGCAACTCCATAGAAATCCATGTGGATTCTAAAACCAATGCCATTAAATATTAATTGCCATAAATTAAATCTGTTACGCATACAGGATGCATGTATTTTGATCAGGGTTTTCAGACCTTTGCAGGCAACTGTAGCTTACATTTTATTCTTTGTTGTTTAAGGTGAGACACTATGATGCCAAATCAACTTCAAATTCTAAAGTTTCGTTTAAGCTACATTTACTACAAATGTACAAACAAAAGAAAAAAAAAAGATTATCAGAGGGTCCACCGCTATCGACCCCATCAACCCTGATTGGTGCAAGAATGTTTATGAAATGTAATACTGAACTTAACTTGACCTAGAGCAGAAAAAATCATATCCTAGTAAAAAGAGATCCATCACTGTGAGACAGAAAACGCAGGGTTAGATTTCACTAAGCTTAAATTTAGCTGGCTAAGCCATGAATCCAGCTTTGTGAGAGAGACCCCAAGTGAGCATTTCTGACTTGTCTTTGTGTTGATAAACATCTTAATTTAAAAATAAGAGATATTAATTAAGCTGTAACAAATTCAATTTTTTTCTGTGTTCAATCCAATAAACACTGTGTGTCTAGACAATTACAATTGTTTTTAATATTCTGCCATAGTATCATTTTAGTATCAAACATTGTGATTTTACAGTTGGTATTGGTATCAAAATCACAATTCTGGGATCATGACAACCTGATAGCTAAATGTAGAATTGCCCCATCATGATGATGTCCTGACCTGCACATTGACTTCTGCCGGATGGGCCTTCATAGCCTGCAGGGCAGCCAGTGCCCCCCCACTCTCCATGATGACTTTGCAGTTGCTGGGCTTCCGCAGAGCAAGCACACAGAGAGCAGCACAGCCCTGTTCACACACCTGAGATGAAAGCAAAGACAGTGATGATTTTAAAGCGATCCAACAGGTTATGTAAACAACATTTAATATTTCAAGATTCAGTCTGGTAACTTTCTTTATGAATTTTGGCTCACGAGTTAGCAAAACAAGCTGTTTTTCACAGCATTTTAAGCTTCATTAAGTTCATTAGAGCAATCACAGCATACTACCATCATTAAAACACTGGCCATTGTTTTTAAATACCTCATCTGAGCTCTTTTTATTTAGGCTTAACCCACCAATCAGCACAGACACATGCCTGATCCAGCACTTTAAAAAATGACTGCATAATTCCATGATTGCACAACAGAGGACACACCTGTGCATTACCCATGTGGCGGTTTATCGCCATGACAATAAGTTCAGTCCCGCCTGCGTTCACAACGGCATCTTTCACGTCATCGTTCCCTGCAATTGCTCGTAGTGCACTTAGCACCTGTTTTACAAGGTCCTGTACGAAAAAAGTACAGGTGACAGACAATTCTTTAGTAGGTGCTGTCTTGTAGCATGGTTGTTACTGTTTGAATCACACGTACTGGCTTGTCAGTTGCACAGTTAACACATTTTTAAGCACATTACTCAAAAAAAAGTGATGAAGAATGATGAACACAATGTTCAAAGTCGTCACCTGACAATCCAAACTATCTGCCAGCAGCGTCATCATAAACTTCAGCCCTCCCAGGTCCACAATATCCTGGCAGAACTCATTCCTCACAGCCAGCCGGGACAGCGTGGCACACAGCTCACTGAGGACTGACATGTTCTCCGGGTGGGCTGGATGGGAGTAAGAATATCAACCCAGTATTTAACAAGCTTATTTATAGTGTTCTCTTATTCTCAGTATGCAAGGTCACACATGCATTTGTTCACTCATGAAGTATACTGCACACTGCGTTTATAGGTACACCCACTCAGTGGCCATTTTATCAGAAACACCTACCTTGCATGATTAAAGGGTTCTTGAAAGCATTCTTCAGATTAATGAAGGGTCCATTTTACATGGTCCTATATAGAACCTTTTTGAAAAATGTTCTATAGAGCAACAAAAATGGTTCTTGTATTGTTACAACTTGACACTGTAACAAAAGAAGAACCTTTTACGGTGCTATACAGAACCCTTTTCAAAAATGTGCTGTATAGAACCATGTACAACATATTTTCCATCAGTCTGAAGAACAATTTAGCAATGCAAAGAACTCTTTAATCATGCAAAGGGTTCTTTGAGTGTTGATGGTTCTATCTAGAACCCTTTTCTGTACTAAAGAACCTTTGAAGAACCACCATTTTGAATAGTGTAGGTTTACAGTTGCTGACTGCATCCCCCTCCCACCCCAAGGGAAAAGGACCACCACCAGGTATATGCTGCACTGGATAATTTGTAGCACTGCTGCTAGGTGCATTTTTCCAACTTAGTCACTGACAAATTCCCCCATTACACAACACTCGCAAGCTGAAGGCTTGCACATGCTTCTTCTGAGTCACATGAACCAAACCTCCGCATCTGACCCTAACGCAACGTAATTGAACAGCTCAGCGGACTTGGGGGAGAATGCTCATGCTGCTTTATATGTTAGCATTGAGAAGAACAATAAAAATAAAAAAAAACAACAACAACAAAAACTTTGGTCTGTGCCTTACTGCGATACATGACCAAAGGCAGCAGGAAGCCACTAAAATGTTGGTAAGGCGACAACATTGCTGCGAAAATTGATGATTATCAGAGAACAGTTTTAGCAGTGTATATATTATTTAAGGTGGACAAAAGACAAGAGGATGCTCTGTAAGCTTTCATTTTATGTTGTATAATAGGTTTCCACTATGGTTGATGGCAAAAGTTGGGAGAACTGAACTCTTGCCGACCAGTGGAAAGCTGCTGCTGGCGGTTGCACAATTTCTGTCGCAGATACAATGAAAACAATACAACATCCAGTTTACCATCAAACGCCAACTGCCAACATGTGAACACAGTGTAACTGCCAAACCCTGCCTAAGTGAGCTAACAGATGCCTACAACTGTATAGCAGAGAGAGAGAGAGAAGCAGGGCCAATTATGCTCTCTTCAACTGCTGGCTGCAGATGGCTGTGGCATCGTTGGGCAATATTTTTTCTCTCTCTCTCTCTCACTCTCTCATTATATATAATATTATATATATATATATATATATATATATATATATATATATATATATATATATATATATATATATATATATATATATATATATATATACGCACGCACGCACGCACATCTATCTTTGTTTTCCCGGAATGAACCTAATTCAAATCCTGAGAAGTGATTTCAGTATTTGAACACCGCTACCTCAAACAGTTAAATAAACAAACGAGTACCCATGCATATCCTTACTTTCAGGACCATACCTGTGGCAGGAGGGATGTTGGAGTGAGGTTTTGATTGGTGATGATCATTTGCAAACTTCAGTCTTGAAGCAATGTTATTGTATTAGATGGCATAAAAGTATGTCCGTTCTATTATGCCATCTCCACAATGGCATAATAGAATGGCAAATGGCAAATCTCCACAGATTTGCATTTCGATATCACAATGTCACAATGTATTGTTACACCCCCACAATGCAGTGATTAAATAATCTGAGTGGGCATGCCAAACACCTGCCCAGTGATGTATAGATGATCAACACAAACCATGCATGGAATAAGTGAGCTAAAATCTCTAACTTTACAATGTGTGCCTGATAAAGTAGCTAGTAAAAGTAAACAGACAATGATCACTACATGTTTCTACAGTATAACACCATTGACAATACCACAGCTTACCTTTAGCAGCTTCTACAATGACTTTTAATCCGTTGTGCTCCAAAACTATCATTTTTGCATGTTCGTGCGCATGGCCAAAAGGAACACGCACATCGTCATCAAAAGTCATGACCCTGAGGGCAACACAAGCTTCCTTGACCACCTCAGATCGTTCTACATATCGGGTGATGGTGCCAGTGAGCAAGGCCAGAACACCAGCCTTCACCAAGTCCTGCCTGTTCTGCTCATGCTTCAGACAGCAGTGGCGTACCGCCCGGATGGCCAAGCAGGTAAGGGCTGGGTCTCCCTGGTGGGTGCGTAAGGTGGCAATCAAAAACTCCTGGCCCACGCCATCCAGAAGGTCTGGCTGCCCGTCTGTGAGGGAATAGAGAGCAGCTAGAGCAGCTGAGAGTGTCTCTTTGTCCTCACCAGCACTCTGGCAGCAGGAGAGGATGGTGGGATAGGCCTCTTTCTGTGCAGCTAGGTAACGTTGAGCAAAGCCAAGGGAGCACTGCTCTGTGAAGAGCTTCAAACCTTCCAACATGGATGTAGAGGAGGACTCTAAAGTACTTCTGAGAGAATCCAGGGCCTGGAGAAAAATTGGCAGACTTCAATTTATGTGCATTATATGCATTTGCAATACATGTTGTTGCGGTCATATCAAAACCTTGTTACTTTTTTTTTTAAATCCTATTTGAAAATGCTAGTAGCTCCTTCAGTATGGGGCATTTCATGACAAATGGACTATTACAAATAGTCCAAAATTTTCTTGTCATCACTTTAACATGTATTACAATTAAGAATATATTTTTTAGAGATACAAAGTTTTGTTCTGACAATGACAATATGACCTCTCAACAGCAGCAGCTTCATTTTCATTAAAAGAAACTAAATTCTACCTGAAGAACTTCATGAGTCTGATCCTCTGTGGTCTCTTCAGAGGAAGCTTTTGGCACTGCCTTCACAATGTTACTGAGGTCCACACCTTCAAAAGAACAGGCATTACAAATTCAATTAAAAAGTAATTCACCATGCAACCAGATGTTCTGTTCAAGAAAAATGTATCCAGTCAGAATTTTTCACAGCAGTGACATCTGAAGAGTTTAATGCCCCAGAAAGCTACTGGTAATGGTTATACTTTGCCTAAGGCTTGAGACATTGTTTAGAACAGTGTTTTTCCGCATTCAGGAGAGGGAGTACATGCAGGGCATTGTGAGACAAAATGGTACCCAAAGTACATACCAAAAATGTATTTGTTTAGATTTACCACAATTTTACCATCATCATTACACATAAAACCTCAGAAGACACGTGCAGGTTCATGTCATGAAGGATAGTAAATAAAAAGAATACAGACATCACAACTCCTGCTTTCTATCACCACCACTGTAAAGAAGAGTTGGTAAGTTTATCTAAACTGAATCATTTCACATCACATTATGAATGATGACTCTATTTATACTTCCACGACTGAATTGTGCGCACATTTTGAGATGAAATCCCCCTTTAAAGCATTATAATGAACTCGTGACATTACCCTGAGACTCAAACTGCTCAATAGCTTCTCTCAGGGCTTCATTCTCATCCATCTCGAACTCGTCGATGTTCTCCCTGACGACAGCGTCAAACGTCTCCTGAGTGATCCTGCGTTTTGCCATATCTGCAAAGTGCATTGGACCAGCTGCACAAGAGAGCGATGATGAAGAAGTTACATTTCTTTCTACTTTTTTCACTCACAGACAGGACACAGTCCCACGTCAGACGCTTATATTAATGACATGTAATCCAGCTGGACGAAGCTGAAGTTCGCTTCTTATTCGAATTCCCCGTTCCACCTTAAATGGTGCAGCCGTTAGCTACATTGTGGAGCCTGAGGCTGAATGTAATGCTGCACCATTTAAGGAGGAACGGGGAATTTGAATAAGAAGCCAAATTCAGCCTCGTACCAGAAGGCTACTGACCAGCTAGTGAGCTAACAAAACTGGCTATTCACTGCAGACAGCTAAAGCGAATGCATGAAAGAATGAATGAATGTCGTCTCTGCATTCAGTAAATTTACCAAGAGTCGCTTCAATCACTGAGCTTTATCGTCCCGGAATGGCACTTATTCAGAAGGTTAGTTCCAAAAGTCTAGAAGTCAGTTAGATACATCTCTAATATCAGTCGTGCCACTCGCAGCAGCGCGCTAAAGATAAAGCTACAGTCCCACCCAACTTAGCCGAAGAGCATTGTACGTTAACAGAGTAAGGATAGGCACATTGCACTCTACGCAATTTAAGTAACCGTTTATGAATCGCAAACCTTACGTAGGTCCGTTTGTTAATAAGAGTCGGGATGAATATATGGACTACGAATTAGGTTCCGTGTCTGCAAATTTCTTTGTTCAAAGCAAAAAATAAAAATAATAATACGTTATAACCTCCCTTGTCGGGGAGATGAACTTGTCGGGAAGCTACATTGCACTTTAGCTGCGATCATAAATGTTTTACTTAATCATTTAGCGGATTCGTTATTTGACATGAACATGTAATTCTATGGAATGTGGACGCTAAGAGGAAAACAACTGCCTCAAGGATCAAATAACAGGTCTCTCTCTCTCTCTCTCTCTCTCTCTCTCTCTCTCTCTCTCTCTCTCTCTGTCTGCCCCCCCCCCCCTCTCTCTCGCTCTCTCGCTCTCTCTGGGTCTCTCTCTCTGGGTCTCTCTCTCTCTCTCTGCCCCCCCCCCCTCTCTGGGTCTCTCTCTCTCTCTCTCTCTCTCTCTCTCTCTCTCTCTCTGGGTCTCTCTCTCTCTCTCTGCCCCCCCCCCCCCTCTCTGGGTCTCTCTCTCTCTCTCTCTCTCTCTCTCTCTCTCTCTCTCTCTCTCTCTCTCTGCCCCCCCCCCCTCTCTCTGGGTCTATCTCTCTCTCTCTCTCTCTCTGTCTGGGTCGTCCCCCCCCTCTCTCGCCCCCCCCCCCCCCCCCCTCTCTGGGTCTCTCTCTCTCTCTCACTGCCCCCCCCCCCCCCACC
The DNA here is from genome assembly GCF_015220715.1 of Pygocentrus nattereri. Taxonomy (NCBI): domain Eukaryota; kingdom Metazoa; phylum Chordata; class Actinopteri; order Characiformes; family Serrasalmidae; genus Pygocentrus; species Pygocentrus nattereri. The sequence goes on along the minus strand of NC_051229.1, from coordinate 15,559,131 downwards.
CTCTGTTAAAGGCAAAACACTGATGAATCTGAAAACAAGCTTTCTTTCAGTGCTTTTTCTCCTCAAAGCATCATGCGCATATCTCTCTGCTATGAGTGGATCAAAAACATGAATTTTTAAAATGTATTATAAAATACATTTTCATTCATCAAGCAGTGTCTTCATAACCATTTCATTAAACTCTTCAGATGTCTGGTTCCTATCAAAACCACAGTGAACAATTGTGACTGTAGCTTTCTCTAGAACAGAGTATTTCACATCAAACCGATCTCAGTGACTTTGACTGCATCGTAACCATTGACTCAGTGATTTTTTTTTTGTAGCTTCTAAAATCTACTTCAAAGTAAAGCTATTACATCAAATGCGGACATATATGCTGCCTAGTACCTGAAACATTGTTTTATAGTAATTCTGATATGAGACATTACAATAACTCTGAATTCATAACCATATACAACGACTTATGAGTTATGCGTGTTATGAAATTTTGAAAAATCGGTGGCATTGCCCGTTAAGACTCGTTCAGCACCTCGGTCAGTTCCACCTGAGTTCCCTCGGGCTTTGGAAATGAGCAAGTAAGAGTAAATTAACTACAACCCACGATCACGCGATGCTTTGAAACCACTCTGAAGCTTTAACATGATATAACATAACTCGCTGTAGACATTTATTCCGTGTAGCTTGTAGAGGAATGTATTGGCACGCGCTGACAACAACAGCAACATCACACGCGCACGCACGCGCGGTCATCGCGTTGCGCCCGAGGCCTACGCCTCGGTATAAAAGCGCATCTCCCCTCACGCAGCCTGTTTTCTCCGTGCCTGTCCCCGCGAGTGGAAGGCAGCGCACTTCACTCTGCTCCGTCTGTTGCTCTGACTGGAAGCACCTGTCAAAATGGTGAGTGGTCGGGATTTTCACCTCACTTTTCACACGGTGGACAGACGTAACGGACTTGAGTTAGGCTAATAGTTATAGACTAGAGCCTCACTAGCTTAGCCCCTAGCAACGGCAACAAAATGGCAGGGTTGTCTAGCAGCTTGAGTGCTAATAAAATAGCTACCTTTTTCACACATGGAGTTAACTAGCTAGCTGTTAACTATTGGTAGAGCACAGGAGGATGAATCCCATTAACAGAGTCCTCAAACTTTGCATATGTGCAAAATTTGGATTAATATCTGGCGTTTGTTGAAATCTTATCCATGCATACGGGCTCTGGCACTGACTTAACTAGTTATAGCCCGTAGCTGATGATAGCACCTATCACCTAATCTAAACCATGCAGTGTTTAGAGATCTGGCTTCTTATTTGCTAGCTTTGTATTGGATTTTTTCGTTCCACCTAAAATGGTACAGCAGTTACCTTCAGGTGCCTTGGGTGCCTGGATGTAATTGCTGTGCCATTTAAGGTGGAACGGAAAATTCCAGGTAGATGGTGGCAAAGACGAAACCAGCTTAAGCTTCGTGTTCTAGATGAAGTGTGTATGCACTACACATTAATGTGTGTACACAGTACACACAACCAGTCCAGCTGGTCCTTTTTACCGGGCCATTTTGTATGGCGGTCAGTTGTGTTGTGAATGATGCAACCGTGGTGTAAGTAAAGGGCTGGAGCAGCTTTGGCCGGTCGTGAGTCATGCACAAGTTTAATCCGGATGAGGAAAGTGAAGGACGTGAATGAATGCTCATAGATGTCCCTAGACTTTTCCGTCTCATCGACAACTTATAGCTGCTTATATGTTGTAATAGTTACTTAATCAGCATCTGGCTATGTCTTCAGTGTTGATCACTGCATGTTTAGCTAGTTTGTCCACCTGTAATATCTCAGCTGTCACATTATCGCCTGTATCTCATGAGATATTTTTTATTCATGAAGTGAACTGACTTGTAGACATGTACTCAAACTTCTTTTTAGACCAGTAGAATAGAAAGGCGAAGAACATTCAGTATCACTCAATGTGTTGGGGATTACTTGGATTGTGAAAATACTATATTGAAATATTTCATGTTATATTTAGTTGTTGATGCTTCTGTGTAATTTTCTGGTAAGTATGTTTTCTGAACTGAAACTGGAAACTAGTTCTGAAGCCGGTTTTGACTTTGTACAGTACTGTGCTCCATTTGCTCACTCTCTTAACCCCATAACTTACATATTCATTGACAGCATTCATTCATTGTATATGTTGAACTATGTTACTATGTTATCTGTAGTTCACAAATGATTAGTAGCAGTTACTGAAAAGTAAGTCTAAAGATTAATAACGCAGTACCTGACGAAACCACGGGGTCAAGGGGTTACCATTTCAGGCTGCTCTACACACCTCTGAAACATAGTCATATGCAAATGTTTGGACATTCCTGGTTAAATTACATTTAATTTATTTTGTAAGTGTACATAAGTTCAAACATCCTATACACAGAACACACCTCTGCACATTTTATGCTTTATTAATTTAACATACTTGGAAAAAACAGAAATGTGGCCTTTGCAGAGGTTATGGCACATTTTCTATTTTATGTTTATTTTTTTCCAATATGTTACACTAAGCAAGTAAATAAAAATGATGAACTAAAATTTGCAGAAATGTGTTCTTTGTAGAGAATGTGTTAACTTTCTAACACAAACCAACAAAACATAATGTACTTTTTAGCAAAAACCAGCAAAATGTAATTTCAAACTTGTACATGCATTAAATACTAACAATATTCATGATACACTCAGAAAAATGTATACATGGTTTATCTCAACATTGCCCACCCCTAAAAGATGCAGCTGCTGGGGGTGTAGCAGGACACATATTTTCAGAGTTGATGCGTTTTTTTTTTATTTTCTGTGTTAGAAATTACTTGATTCTAAAGCTCTATTTTAAGGATTCGTGATGATATTGGTTTTATATCAGCATTTGCAGCAGTTTGCTAATTGTAGCGATTGACTCTGCAGAAAGTTGCTGTCCTCTGCGCACTATGTGCCTCAGCATCCACTGACCTCACTCTGTCATTTTACGTGGCCTACCACTTCGTGGCTGAGTAGTTGTCGTTCCCAGTTGCTTCCACTTTCTTATAATACCACTTACAGTTGCCTGTGGAATATTTAGTAGCGGGGAAATTTCACTACTGGACTTGTAGCACAGGTATCATCCTATCACAGTACCATGCTGGAATTCACTGAGCTCCTGAGAGCGACCTATTCTTTTACTAATGTTTGTAGAAGCAGCCTGCATGCCTAGGTAGTTTTATACACCTGTGGCCATGGAAGTGATTGGAACACTTGAATTCAATGGCAATATAGTGTGTGTGTGTGTGTGTGTGTGTGTGTGTGTGTGTGTGTGTGTGTATATATATATATATATATATATACATGTACACACACATACATAAACTGTGGCCTGTTGTCCTGGCACATTTTATGTTTAATGTTTTATTTTTTCCAATATGTTAAACTCAGTAAGTAAACAGAAAATTGTGCTCTAAAATATATGGAAAATGGCATATTTAAGTTCTATGCTGAAGCTGTGTTTACTTGTTTTCATTTAAAGTCAGCAAAACATGTAATTTGACCAGGGGTGTTTGAAACTTTGTGTACACCTGTATGAATTTGGACAAAGTCAAGCAGATGTAGAATCTGGAATGTGTAAAGCCACATGATCACATGAGTTTATGATCTTACTTCCCCTGCCATCTTGTTCTCCTTGCCAGGTGAACTTCACAGTGGATCAAATTCGTGCCATCATGGACAAGAAGTCCAACATCCGCAACATGTCAGTAATTGCGCATGTGGACCACGGCAAGTCCACCCTGACCGACTCACTAGTGTCCAAAGCTGGTATCATTGCGTCAGCACGAGCTGGAGAGACCCGCTTCACAGACACTCGCAAAGACGAGCAGGAGCGCTGCATCACCATCAAATCCACGTAAGCAGCACTTGGACCACCACAAATTGGACATCTGCTGTAAGATGCAATGGAAAGGTTCTCACATATTTATAAAGGGCTGTAACACATTTATGAAAGTCTGTAACACATTTATAAACAGCTGCAGTTGAATTGTATTTATGAAAGATTATAACTGGTGTGGAGAATAGCACTAGTGTATTGTAATGTTATTTGAAAGTAGTTATTTAACTGAACACGCTCAGAAGAAAACGTACTTAACTGTTACTCGATGGTGCCCCTCTTGTCACTGGGGTAGCACCCTCAAGGGTATGTGTCTCTTATGTACTTTTAGTTAAGAAATATAATTGTATCACCTTCTGATGCTGTTATATTTGTAGGTTATATGAATCCACACACCCTGTCCTGTTTCCAGCCTGATGATTTAATTGATCTGTTTTAAAACATAAGGTAATGTACAAATATGTAATTTTTTCCCTCAGAAAAATTGAACCTTAAAAGAACCTTTGTACCTGTGAGGGTACATTTATATTATTTGTACCTTGGATTAATAAAAAACATGTACAGTAGTTTTTTTTAGAGTGACTTATTTTTGCAGTGTTAGAATTGATAATAATGCAGTTATAATGATATAACACAATGAAGTATGGCCCTTCTTAGCCAGCTTCAGCGAAAGAAAAAAGTATACAGCATCTTTTGTTTTTTGTTATTTAATATACACTCACCGGCCACTTTATTAGGTACAGTTCAATTGCTTGTTAACACAAATAGCTAATCAGCCAATCACATGGCTGCAACTCAATGCATTTAGGCATGAAGAGGTGGTCAAGACAACTTGCTGAAGTGCAAACCGAGCATCAGAATGGAGAAGAAAGGTGATTTAAGTGACTTTGAACATGGCATGGTTGTTGGTGCCAGACGGGCTGGTCTGAGTATTTCAGAAACTGCTGATCTACTGGGATTTTCATGCACAACCATCTCTAGGGTTTACAGAGAATGGTCCAAAAAAGAGAAAATATCCAGTGAGCGGCAGTTGTGTGGACGAAAATGCCTTGTTGATGTGAGAGGTCAGAGGAGAATGGGCAGACTGGTTCCAGATGATAGAAAGGCAACAGTAACTCTAATAACCAACCAAAAACCAAAAAATTGTTGAAAGTCTGCCACGAAGAAAAAGGGGGTCCAACCTTTTACTAGGAATAAAGTGGCCAGTGAGTGTATTTACAGTGCATATATCCACTTCAAATTCGCACGTATAATGTCTTTTTAAAAACATATGTATTCATAAGTATAATCAAAGATACACTTTGTGTTACTGCAGTGCTGAGAATGATCCATCACCCAAATAGTACCTGCTCTGTGAGGGTCTATAGGGTCCTGACCACTGAAGAACAGGGTGAAAGGGGGCTAACAAAGTAAGCAGAGAGACCAATGGATTACTAATTGTAGAACTACAAAGTGCATCTATATAGTAAGTGGAGATGATAAAATGGACAAAGAGCGTAGAAACAAGGAAAGGTTATGTTGCATTTTTTTTCCCAATATGTTAAATTAAGCAATTAATTCTAAATTGTGCACAAAAATTGGCTGAAAATGTCATATTTAAGTTTCCCGCAGAAGCTGTGTTGTTAACATATTTTCATGTAGAAAATCAACAAAGCATGCCATTTGACGGTGAGTGTTGAAACGTACAACTCATTGTTGGAGATTGGTCAGTTTTAACCTGATGAGCTGGCTGGTAATTTGACACAAACCTGCACCATGGGTGTTGAGTTGCATTTTGTCACCTTAGCTGAGATGTAACTGATGGTGTGTTTTGTGTAGAGAATGGCACACAGCAGTTTCTAAATAAAGATTTTACAGGAATACTCCAGTATTTTTCAACCTGCTAACCATCTGTTGCATCCGGCACATACGGTCAGTAACCACATATAATTTCCTGTGTTAAGCAAACTGACGGAACTTATGGACACATTTATAATAGAAGCAGCTGTCCACTGGCTTCTATTATAAGAGTGTTTTTCAAGCCAGTTGTTTTTCCGTTGCTTTATTAAATACAGGAAAGTCTATGCTAACTGTGCTACAGATGTAAAAGATGAAGATCATGTTGGAAAACATTGTAATATTCCTTCAACAAGAAACAAGTGAAAGTTATTAGAGAGCTTATTGTGCTGGTATCTTTGGAATGAGTCCTTTTAAGTCAGCAGAACACTATACACTGAGAAGCCAAGGGCAGTGCTAGAATATAAAAACAGTCTCTGGGCTCTAGGTATTAAGTCAACAGACTCAAGCTATTTATCATCTTCGCCTCTGCAGTGCGTAGCACTGAATAACATCCAGTGTCAGCAATAATTGTGTTGTGGTACATGTTCTGCAGATGTGGCAATAGGTGCTCAAAGTATTTTATTCACATATTTTGTTTTCAGATATATTAAATTGGCTTGACTTGTTCATGTTATTATTTCCTGCATTTTTATACCATTTACATGGGTTACTGTTTTCATGCTAGAACCATGGAACAATGCAGGTTTGTAGAAAGTATATAAAAATAATAATTCCAGGACAGATTGCATATGTGGTATGGTTCCTTAATAACTCCCTGGATACAGTAGTAATGGCTTAGCAACCACCTGGGTTAACCTAGAAACAGCAAAACCTTACTAACTGCCTGGGATTTCATGGCACTGACTTTGTCAAGCCAACATAAAGTTAATTCACAAATTTTCCTCCTCTAGTTTTGCCGTGATGTAATTCATATATTCTGTCACAGGTTACTGTGTTTTGCTTTAGTGCTTGTTTATTTTGCTAAAGAAAGCAGCTTACATTGGCTTTCTATGTAAGGAAAGCATTCAAAATCACCTCAAAAAATCTTTGCATCAGAGTATTGAGGATCATTACATGTTGTACAGATTATAGATTATTGCAACATGAGTAGTACAAGGAACTAAACATTTCACAAAAACATAACTGAAAACAGGGTAAAATCACTTTCAGTACCACCAGAGTGAAACTCTATTTAAAATGTGGTTAAGTGGTAAATAATGCTAGAATTTTTTAACTTTTCATAGACCACACTAATAATTTGCCCAGTATACTTTAACAGCGCTGCTCTGTGAGCTACATTATATGAAGTATGCGATGGCAAGATGAACAATTAAAAATAAGTTACAATACAATTGACTATTGTATAGTAACATTGTTATTTACAGTGTTGTGCGTGAACGAGTTCAAAAGAACGCGTTCATTGAACACGCTCATTTTTTCGTGAACGTTGAACTGAACGCAACACATTTTTTAATAAAGAACTTGAACGTGAATTAGTTCACATTATGTGTCATGAACGGCAGACATCACGTTGGAATTTGTTTTCCATTGAAAACTGAGTGACATCTGTTTTCTCTTTTGAAACGCAATGAGAGAAAGTTCCTCCCTCCTGTCTTCTCGCTGGTGCCGCTTAAATCATGCATCACCAGACAGAAATGGTTTCGACATTGTGTGCGCAATGCATTGCGGGCAACGTAGTGTCCGGCTGAGGTAGGCATAGCAACGCTGCGTAGCCTGCAACGACAAGAGTGTGGAGGGCTGGAGGAGCGAGAGAGAGAGAGAGAGAGAGAGAGAGAGAGAGAGCGCTGCAATTAAAAAAAAAATGGCTAGTGGAAGTGATGGCACGAAGACAGACACCGATTCTCCTTATGAACGTTTAAAACAATTTTACACTCTTGCAAACCAAGACCCCGACGGCAAAAATCTTACCTTTCTGTGTAAGATATGTCCACCGCGCAGCAAAAACAAGTTAGGACATCAACAACGTCCTTCTCGATTTTTGAAACTGCACGTTGAGTTAAAACATCCATCCAGTGTGAATGCATATATGCACGCCCTCGAGGGTCATAAGGGAGGAAAAAGACCCCCTGCCAACCCCAACGCAAATGACACTGCCAACAGCCTGTTCCTGTAGATCATGTCCCCAGCACTGAATTGAAAAGGTCACCAAATACTGTATGAAAGTTGAAGTTACCTACCTAAAGTTGCATAAAGTTCCATCTTACACAAAGTTACATCTTGAAAATCACTGTATCAACCATAAAGATACGCAGTTTCCTTAAAAATAAAGTTTTTTGTGCCTTTGAGTTTTGCCTTCATTACCTTCATTCAAGAGTTTTGCTCATTTCATACACACACATATGTATATATAATATCATATATATCAAATAATATATACATATTTCATATTATATATTCTTTTTTTAATTAAATGCTGGTAGATTTAATTGCACTAAGTATAGAACTGGTCTACCTTGTCTGTACTGCTGCAAGTTTCATCACCTGGTAAGAAACCCACAATTGCAGTGTCGTGAGCAAATGTCTACAATGAGCAGTTTCAAAGAGCGTATAGTGATTTCTAGCTTGTAGCGTGAAAAAAAGTATTTATTTGAATATCTCACGAAAAAAGTAAATTGAACTGAACTTTGAACTAGTTCAGAATTAAAATTGTGAACTTTGAACGTGAACTGTTCACTTTGAGCATGTATGAACTGAACTTGAACTAGTTCAGAAAAGCTGTGAACTGGCACAACACTGGTTATTTATCATGTAAGCCAAATACTGTTAAGCTAAATGCATCTGTGTTTAATGATGGAGGCTAGACTTCATCAAAGGTGAATCCAGTGCTGCTAATGCTCCAGTAGCGTTGCATTTTACCTAGACAAATACTATTTTCTTGTAGTGTTACCTCATACCTTATTTTCCCAGTAGTTTGCCACCCCAGTAAATTAGCCAGGCCTAACTTGGTTGCCCCATTGAAAAGGTTCTGGCTACACCACTGTAGATCCACTCATTCATGCTGAAATTATAAGGAACGTTTCAGTCAACTTGTCCCCGTGTCTGAGGTCTGAACATATGGGAGTCAGGACTGTACTTGGCTGTTCAGCTCAGTGTGTTTTCTCCCTCTGCAGGGCGATCTCTATGTACTATGAGCTGAATGATAATGACCTGGCCTTCATTAAGCAGAGCAAAGATGGCTCAGGATTTCTCATCAACCTGATCGACTCACCCGGACATGTGGACTTCTCCTCAGAGGTGACAGCTGCCCTGCGGGTCACTGACGGAGCACTCGTCGTGGTGGACTGTGTGTCTGGTAAGAGCCACATGCATCCATTTTCTCCTTACTGTAAATGTAGTCCATCGGCAAATCTTCAGACTTCAACCATAATTTACACCAATAAAAGGAATCCCATATGAACTTTGCATTAATTACACTGGAAGACACTCTTCATTTGTTTGTGTTAAATTATTCATTTCTGTGTATTATCGTATTTATTTTATTTCTACAAGCAAAGTATTGTTTGAGATATTTCTGTTTGAGATATTTCTGATGAGATTAGGAGATTAAGATAATCAATTTGCATAAGGAATTATTAAAAGATGCAGATACCACCAAAACTGTTGCCTTCAGATAAACAGTACCTAAAGAAGAAAATCAGACTCCACTCTTGCTTCAAATCTGGAAAAATCCACAAGTGATCTTGTCCATCCTTTCACTCTGAGAAGACAACTCAACACTATGGGTCTTCATTCAAAGAAGTTATCTCAATGGACTGGCCACCCTAGAGTCCAGACCTCATTATTACTAAATGTTTTTGGGATTACTTAGATCAGGTGACCCAGAAACCAGAAGCAACAACAGCCAGCTTCTAAGACTGAACTTTGGAGATGTGAAAAAAATATTTCTACAGATTTCTTTGAAAAACTGAAAGCAAGTCTCCCCCAAAAGAATGGAAGCTGTAATGAAAATAAAGGGTGGACACACTAAATATTGAAATTAAATTGATATTCAGTTGTTGAGGTTTCTGTGTAATTTCCTGTTGTTTGTTTACTGCTTTTTTCCTGGCTCTGAAAAAGCATAACTTGTTCCTAAAGACTGTTTTAACTGGAATTTAAATAACTGAAGGGTGGTCTCTGACTTCAGCACAGTACTGTATGAAAGAGAGAAACTGAAATGTGGCCCACATACATGCCTTTAGGCTTTAAGGGATTAATGCAGCCTTCCTAATCGATACTGCTGTCTCCTCAGGGGTGTGTGTGCAAACGGAAACGGTGCTCAGGCAGGCTATAGCAGAGCGTATTAAGCCCTTGCTGATGATGAATAAGATGGACCGGGCGCTACTGGAACTGCAGCTGGAGCCTGAGGAGCTCTATCAAACCTTCCAGCGCATCGTGGAGAATGTCAATGTCATCATCTCCACGTATGGAGAGGATGAGAGTGGACCCATGGGCAACATCATGGTGAGAGTGTTGGGGTGTGTTAGGGTTTATTTATATGAATTTAGATTCACATCAGAGTCATTTATTAGCCATGTATGTATCATGTACAGTGAATAGTAAGTAATGGTGAGTGTCAAACAAAAGTAGAGAATGTAAATCTAACTTGATAGGTAAAGCTTTTAGTTTTGGAGCTACAAAGCTTATGCAACTAACAAGTAATAGAAGCTTATATAGTTACAGTTAATATCAGTGCATCATCTTTGCTATCTGAACAGACTCTAATTCTTCCTTTTTCTCTGTCTCAGATTGACCCAGTGGTGGGGACAGTAGGGTTTGGTTCTGGTCTCCATGGCTGGGCCTTCTCTCTGAAGCAGTTTGCTGAAATGTATGTGGCGAAGTTCGCTGCAAAAGGTGAAGCCCAGCTAGGGCCCGTAGAACGCTGCAAGAAGGTGGAGGACATGATGAAGAAACTGTGGGGGGACAGGTAAGACACACACATACAGTGGCGCCAAAAAGTTTTTGGACCCTTTAAGCATTAAACCATCTATAAACTTTACTTAAGTTTTTTGGTTACTTCATAAAGTGTTCAACAAACTGAAATTTATTTCACAGAAAAAACACTTTTAGCACAACATCAAAGACTGGAGAATAATTCCAAGCAGACTGCACTAAGAGTACTGTAAACACAGTAGTGAAAGCATCAAGTCTGTTCATCTTACAATGGTGTCAGTGAGCTTTTGTTCAATGATGGGATCTAGAACTCTGAAATGTGCAAAGCCATATTGGTTGCAAACCTACAGATATCTGCAAAAAAACAGCCACATTTTGAAAGACTGTATTCACAAAAAGATAATGACAGTCTTCATATGGTCTGTTTAAATAAAAGACAGTTTGACTTTTTTGTTTTCTAAAACAATACAAGTATGGCAGAAATACTTGAGGCACAATATGCCTTACTTACCCAAATGAATTGGAAACACATCTCACACTCTTGCTCTCACTCTCTCTCTCTCTCTTTCTCTTGCTTGTTCTCACTCTCTGTCAGGTATTTTGATCCAGCTGTTGGAAAATTCAGTAAAACTGCTACTGGTCCTGATGGGAAAAAATTGCCACGCACTTTTGCCCAGCTCATCCTCGATCCCATTTTTAAGGTGAGCATCTGCTACTTTACATTTTCACTTTGCAGAGCATCCTGTACAAAAAAGGAATAGTTAATTTATTCTTTGCACTGTCCTCAGTGCCCTTAGTGACTCTTAGTGAGTCTCATTATATTGGAGTTATTATGAAACATAATCAGTATAGTCTGAAATAACCCCTGTAATTCCTTCAACTAGCTGATTAGCACTTTTCTTACATCCATCAGGCATAGCATTATGACCACCTCCTTATTTATATGCTCATTGTCCATTTTATCAGCTCTACTTACTATATAGGTGCACTTTGTAGTTCTACAATTACAGATTGTAATCCATCTGGTTCTCTGTATACTTTGTTAGCCCCCTTTACCCTGTTCTTCAGTGGTCAGGACAACCACAGGACCACCATAGAGCTGGCATTATTTGGGTGGCGGATCATTTTCAGCACTGCAGTGATACTGACGTGGTGGTATGTTAGTGTGTGCTAACACACCTCCACCATGTTGGATGCTGTTGGTAAGCATTTTTGTTTGGTGGACTATTCTCAATCCAGCAGTTATAAGGAGTTATAAGGAGCAGTTATAAGGAGGTGTTTTAAAAACTCCAGCAGCACCGCTGTGCCTGATCTACTCATATTAGCACAACATTTACTAACACACTTCCACCATGCCAGTGTCACTGCAGTGCAATGATCCACCACACAAATAATACCTGCTCTGTGGTGGTCCTTTGGGGGTATTGATCATTGATGAACAGGGTAAAACTATGATAAAAAATTTTGTAAATAGACAGATGGAATACAGTCTGTAATTGTAGAACTACAAAGTCTGCCTATATGTTAAGTAGAGTTAATAAAATTGACATGGAGAGTAGATACAAGTTACAAGTATACAAGTATACCTAATAAAGTGCTCAGCGAGGGTACACGTAGGACTGTCTGTTTTGTATACTGCTGTGTACTGCAACCTAATAAGTAGTTTTCAGCAGCTGACAAGGTCTTAGCATACAGTAGTATGCAAAAGTACATCCCTCAGTCAAATTACATGTTTTGTTAATTATCTTAGTAAAGTAATAATAATAGTAATAAATGTATTAATTTAGCACTTTTCATGCCAGTGGCAGCTCAAAGTGCTTTACAGACAGGTGATAAAACATAGTTATACAACCCCAATTCCACTGAAGTTGGGACGTTGTGTGAAACATAAATAAAAACAGAATACGATGATTTGCAAATCCTTTTCAACCTACATTCAATTGAATCCACTACAAAGACAAGATATTTAATGTTCAAACAGATAAACTTTATTGTTTTTTGCAAATATTCACTCATTTTGAATGTGATGCCTGCAACACGTTCCAAAGAAGTTTTCTGTTTTTATTTATGTTTTACACAACGCCCCAACTTCATTGGAATTGGGGTTGTAGAAGAGAAGCGGAAGGAAATGAAAAAAATTAAATTACAAGAACACCATGAAACGTAGTTTTAATTAAACTTAAAGAGATACGTTTTAGGTGCTTCTTAAAAGTGAGCGCTGAGCTTGACTGTCTAATAAAAGGTGGAGTTAAGTTCCACAGTTTAGATGCATAATGCATACTGAAAGAGGCCTCTCCTTGTTTTCTGTATTTTACAGAGGGTGTCTGTGGAAGGCCACTATCTGTAGATCTTAGATTACGTACCGGAACATAGACAGACAGACACTCTGTGATGTAAGCAGGTGCTAGGTTGTTTTGAGCTTTAAAGACTAGTAGCAGAACCTTGAAATCTGTCCTGAATGATACAGGCAGCCAGTGCAGTTCTTTCAAAACTGGAGTGATCAGATCTCTCTTTTTTGTTTTTGTTAGGATGCTGCTACTTTTTGTACGAGTTGTAAGGGATGTATAGTTTTCTTAGGAAGTCCAGTGAGAAGAGCAATAAAGCAGTCAAGTCTGCTTGTAGCAAACGCATGAACAAGTTTCTCTGCATCGCCCTAAGAGAGAAAAGGCCTAATTTTAGCGATATTTCTTAAATGATAAAAAGCTACTTTAGTGGCTGTGTTTACATGCAGGACAAAACAGCTCGGAGTCTAAGATCACACCCAGGTTTTGCACTTCAGGTTTGGTGTATGAAGCTAAAGAACCAGGTTTCTCATAAATCATTTTTCTCTGAGTTTCTGTACCAATGATCAATATTTCAGTTTTTTAATGATTTAACCAAAAAATTTGCGACATCCACTGAGAAATATCTGACACACAGCTGGTTAGTCTGTCTACAGAGTCTTGATCTTCAGAAGGAACAGAAATTTATAGCTGGGTGTCATCAGCATAGCTATGAAAATTTATACTGTGCTTCCTAATGACATCACCTAGAGGTAGCCTGTACAGAAAGAAAAGCAAAGGCCCTAAGACTGAACCTTGAGGGACTCCAAAGAAATCTTTTTGACAAATGATTTCCAAGTGAAACCATGAACTGTCTGTTACTTGAATATAATTTAAACCATTTTAAAACTGTGCCTGAGATGCCAACCCAGCATTCAAGACGCTGGATTAAAATCTTGTGGTCAATGGTATCAAAGGCTGCACTAAGATCTAATAAAACCAATTTTGTGCATCAGTGCTGAGCCTGAAGTCATTCATAACGCAAATCAGTCCTGTCTCTGTACTATGGTTGGAATGAAAACCTGACTGAAACTTCTCATATAAATTGTTTGATATTAGACATGCATTTATTTGTTTGAAAATAACTTCTTCTAAGACTTTACTTAGAAAAGGTAGGTTTGAAATTGGTCTAAAATGATTTAGTATGGAAGGATCCATGCTACTCTTTTTTAGCAGAGGCTTCACCAGGGCAGTTTTAAAAGCATCTGGAAAAACACCTGTTGACAGAGAACAATTTACAATAGTTGAAACATCATTGTGCACACAATCAAAAAGCTACACCCTGTCGTATCAGGTCTATTTTATTTGAAAATGAATTGCGAACTCTTCACCGACTTTAGAAGATAAATCATCATTAAGTGTACTAGCAGACAAGTTAGGGTTAATTAGTTAGTTTATGGTGGAAAAAAGGATTTTGGTATTATCTTTGTGTCTATTAATTACACTGGAGAGATGTGTGACACATTCTCTACAGGAAACAAACTTAAACATGGCATTTGTCTGCTACTTTTAGTGCCCAATTTCTATTAATTTGCTGAGTTTAACATAACATGTAAAATTTAAAAGGTGTTATCTTTTGCACAGGCCACAATTTATGTTTTATTTTTTCTCAGTAGAATATATTCCGCATTCATCTTTGTGCATTACAATGTACAGAATTGTGTTCTCCATGGAGAATGTGTTACCTTTTTCCACTCAGAAAATCAACAATACATGTTTTTGAACAGGGGTGCCCAAACTTTTAAATGTATGAAGATGTTGTTGGAAAAGCATTTCATTTGGAAGCTGCTTAAGAGAATTCCATAATTATGTAAAGCTGCATCAAAACAAAGAGAGGATCAGAAATAGAAAACTAATTTATTTCTTTTGGTTTCTGCGTAATTCCATATGTTACTGTGTAGTTGGCTGGTCCAGGCTTTGGATTAGTACTGTACTTCTGTGTGTGAATGATATCATTATATCCTTGTTTTCCCCAGGTATTTGATGCCATCATGAACTTTAAGAAGGAGGAGACGGCTAAGCTGATAGAGAAGCTGGACATTAAGCTGGATCAGGAAGACCGGGATAAGGAGGGCAAGCCATTGTTGAAAGCTGTGATGCGCCGCTGGCTGCCTGCTGGAGAGGCTCTGCTACAGATGATCACCATCCATCTGCCCTCACCTGTCACTGCACAGAGATATCGCTGTGAGCTGCTGTACGAGGGGCCTGGCGATGATGAGGCTGCCATGGGTATGGCTCGTCTATTATAACAGTTCTTGGAGTTAACATGTGATGCTAACAACATGAATGATGTGTGCCTGTGTAACTAGCCTGCTAACACATAAAAGTGAGAGAGACATAGAGAGAGATTCTCTCAAGCTTGTGTTTATTGGTTCACTGTCAGCTGAATTGCTCTTTGTAATCAATCTGTTATGATAAAGGATTACTTTTGCAAAAAATCTAATTTACATCATTTTCTAATTACCCCACATGCAGTCAATCAGCCAAGATGGTTTTGATGTCAAAATTTTACTTCTTTACTAGGCTAACGTTGCTAACTAAAACTTTAAGCCAATAGTCACCCAAACTGTTTCCTTAAATACATGCCCAGTGCTTCTCTCTACCAACTCAAACTGCATTCAGGTCTTAGTTCAGGTCACACAGACAAGATGTTCTTTGTCGTGTTTTTGCAAAATGGAACGCAACACCTAATTTTTGTTGATTTATCATTATTCAAAATGAAACATCTCTTACAGTAAGCAACCTTAGGTGTTACTGTGGTAACACTATGTATTTGCATAGTGGTGTTTTACAACATATCACTGCACCCCAGCCTCCCAGAGTTTGAAAGAGGAATGGTCCCGGAAATCATAAGATAATGTAGTTTCAATTTTAGCATAAATCTGTAAATAAGGGTTATCCTTGCCATTTTACAAAATCTTTTAATTTTTTTTAAACAAGTTCGTGTAGTTTATCGGTCTAATTCAAAGCAAGAATATGAATGTTTGGTGCCTATTTCTTTCTAGTTTTTGTCAGCACCGTTAGCCTAGTAACTCCTGTTCTAAACTTAAAAAGCAAAACTTGGACACCAGACATCTCTTGCATTTGGGGAAGTGGAAAATCATGTAAAGTAAATTTTCAAAAAGTAAAGTTTTTAAAGTAAAATGTTTGGTGTGTGAAGTTTACTTCTTTAGTTTTGCACAGGAGCTACGAGGCTAACATATTTAAAAAGTAATGAAAGTCACTTTCACTTCACAAGTTTTTCCAGGCAAACTTTAACTCTGCAAATTTGTAGGCCTCAGAGAGACAATAGAAAACAAGTTACTCTATTCTTTCTTTCTCAAAGGAAAATAAACAGATGAGCTTTGTTTCATTCAAGATAATGTCATTTGTTGCTCGCAGTGAATACATTTTTTAAAAAAAAGTTAGCCTTTCACCAAACAATATGTTCACTCCAAAACGTCACCATATCTGGACTGCACATACTTGCCTTATTTTTATTCCACACCGAATAGTCAAGAAAATAGCGAGGCAATAGTCTGATGTAACTGTGGCTTTAGAGCTACTTCACTGAAAACATTTGAATGCTAGCACCTCAATCAGAAATCTACACCTATATCCCAAAGGCTCATGTTGTCATTGTATTCAGAGCAGACAAATGCTTAGAACAGTATTTCTTGGACTGATGAAATTGTTCGGGGCAAATCCAGATTCGGGGTCAGAACAGTCCAGGGTCAAGGAGCCAACATGGAGAGATCGGGGTACAGACATAATTAACAGAAACACAGGACTACACATCAAACAAAGACCAGCAAGGGACTAGGGAAAACACAGGGCTCAAATACAACGGGGATAACGATGGTTAACATGACACAGGTGGAAAACAGGTGGTGACAATTAGTCAAGAAACAAGGGGGCAGGACAGAGAAGAATCAAAACATTGAAAGCACATGGACAAGTAAACAAAAACACAAGGAAGACTGAAGCAAAAGAAAAGCACATGGATGACTGGGAGGGGCCAAGATTAGATCTTTTGTCAAACAAGTGCTTTAACAAAATGATAGCAAAAGTATACTCATTACTATTACAATACTGGGTTTTTTTTGTTCTCTCAGGAATTAAAAACTGTGACCCTAAAGCTCCTTTGATGATGTACATCTCTAAGATGGTGCCCACATCTGATAAAGGCAGATTTTACGCGTTTGGTCGCGTCTTCTCTGGCTGTGTGTCCACTGGGCAGAAAGTACGAATCATGGGACCAAACTTCACTCCAGGAAAGAAAGAAGACCTCTATATCAAACCTATCCAGAGGTCAGTACAATCTCAACTTCAGAACTGAAGTACTGTTTTGGGAAAAAATGTTTGGCCTAGGTCTCTTAGGCATTACTTTTCATCAGACTTTCATTCAAACTAGATTTTTTTATGAGGGAATCCATTAACATTTGTAATGAAATTGGGTCAAGGAAGATTACAGCCTACGTCTCTTAAAAGTTACTTTAGCAAAATTATTTCTCACTCATAGCTCATTGAAAATAATAGACATTCTGCTAAATACAAATTCAAAAATTTCAATTTATAGCACCTATATAATGATTTTATTATTCAAATTAGCTAAAACGATTATTATTGTAAGTACAGTGTTATAGGTAACATTACTGACAATTTTACTATAATATTGTAATGTAATTATGCAATTACATTTTAAGAAATTATATAAAAATTACTTGTATTCATAAATCAATAAATACATTAAAAAGTCACAACTTTATAGTTGGTGACAAGTTGATGAAAATGAATGTTTAAAAAAGTATATATTAGCCACTTAACAATGATCAACTAAGCATTAAATAAAAGTTGTATCACAAAGTAGTAAAACAGTAAATAACTACTCAATTGCTTAAAATAGGACATGGACAGTTTATTCAGAATTATTATAAAGCATTTTTGTGAAACTTAGTAAATGCTTAATAATTGATTAGTTAATGATTACATTTCTAAATAATTTTAAAAAATGTTAATTATTTGTATATCACTAATTAAATGGTTCATTTCACTAAATTGTAAAGTCAAATGGTAGCACTTACTAATACATACTTAACAATTTTAAAATCATTATCATTGCCAAATTATTTGATAATCATTAAGTAGCCATTTAATGGGGCCTCTTATTATAAAGTGTTCCTAATTTGTAGGAAGATTGTCTGTTTTGACAGTTGTTGATGTCTAAACAGATGGCAAAAAGAAGTTTTAAATGCAGACTGGAACCTGTCAACACAGAGTGTAAAGCAAATGTAAAATTGATTTATTGCATAATTTATTATCATTTATTATAATGTGTTATAATTATGTAATTACATGATTACTTATATTTTTTTCTGTAATTACATAATTATGGATGTTTTATTATTACATGATTACAACATTTTATTAAAATAGAAAAAACAGACATAAAATGACTTACCATGTGCTAGCTGGAGAAGGGAAGGAACATGGACCTGAACATGGACAAGCATCTGTAACCCATTATGTAACTCAGGCATCTATCCAATCTATGTTAACATTCTATGTCACTCTCCTCCTCTGCAGGACCATCCTAATGATGGGGCGTTATGTAGAGCCCATTGAGGACGTGCCTTGCGGGAACATTGTAGGCCTGGTGGGTGTGGACCAGTTCCTGGTTAAAACAGGGACCATCACTACATATGAACAGGCGCACAACATGCGTGTGATGAAGTTCAGTGTGAGCCCTGTGGTGCGTGTGGCAGTGGAGGCCAAAAACCCAGCTGACCTGCCCAAACTGGTGGAGGGACTGAAGCGCCTGGCCAAGTCTGACCCCATGGTGCAGTGCATCATTGAAGAGTCAGGAGAGCACATTGTCGCCGGAGCTGGAGAACTGCACCTGGAGATCTGCCTAAAGGACTTGGAGGAGGACCATGCATGCATTCCACTCAAAGTGAGGAAGATGGAGATAAAGCTCTTAAAGTGGAAGTGGGCTTGTTTTCTCATAGTAGAATGATTCTTTTAATAGGGCTTTCTGGTGACTCACAATGTAGTTTTGTAGTTGCTTTTCAGAAGAAATTGGCAGTGAGGGTGCAGAAGATAAAAACAACTTATCTACTATCAGCACTATGCAGTGGTTACAGTTAAAGACATGCACCACTAGATGGCAGTGTTTAACAAATCATTTTGATAATTTTGCATCTGTTTCTATTGACTTAATTATAGACATCACTAATAAGAATGTGTCAATGTGCCACAAAGATCAGCTTTTTGTGGATGTTCCTGTATGATCATTATAATATCTATAACATTTTGATCTGTAATGTTTTGTTGTGTATACATACATATATATATATATATATATATATATATATATATATATATATATATATATATATATATATATATATATTATATGTTATATGTGTGTGTGTGTGTGTGTGTGTATATATATATATATATATATATTATATATTATATGTGTGTGTGTGTGTGTGTGTGTGTGTGTGTGTGTGTGTGTATATATATATATATATATATATATATATATATATATATATATATATATATATGCTGTGCAAAAGTCAGAGACCACTGTTCATTTATTTACAGTGAAACAGCCAGTACATTAAAAGTACATGAATTCTGGAATAAAATAACTAAATATAAATAATAAAATAACCAAATATAACAATTATTTCAGTATTAAATATTTAGTATTTGCAGTCACTACAGCTTCCTTTCTGTTTAGGTTTTTTCAACACTTCCCAAGTTCAGTCTTCGAAGTTGGTTGACAGCTACACATCCTCATAGCACTGTTGTCTTCTCACAATGGAACGATGGACAAAAACACCTGGGGTATTTTTTAGATCTGAAGCAAGAGTGGAGCTTGATTTTCTCATCTTTCAAAAATGAAAGCTTTAAGTTTTATTTATCTACCAGGTATGCACAGTTGTTAAAAGTCCCATTTTATTTGTATCTTTCAATATTTTTTCACCCTCATTTCACTTATTTCTCCTTCTGTATGCAGGTTAATTATCTTATATCTAATCTCCTCAAGAACATCTCCTAAAAATTAATAACCTGTTCCTAATGGCTGTTTCGAATAGAAATGAAATAAATGAAGGGTGGTCTCTGGCTTTTGCACAGTATTGTATGTATACTAAACAGGTAAACAGTGATAAGTTTGCATGTGCTTTGGTTTGAAAAATAACATCAGTGATGATGATAATAATAGTAATAATGACTTAATTTATTTAGCACCATCCAAGCACGAATGCAGCCCAAAGTGCTTTACAGTGTTAGTGACTGAAAAAATTTATATCAAAAAAGAACAAACATTAAAGGAACATGTCAGTTTAATAAAGAGTAAAAAGATAAGAGGAGAATTAGAAGAAAAAAATGGTTTGTTGAAAGCATACCCTGTCACTTAAATCCCTACCTCTCTGTTGAACTGCAGAAATCGGACCCGGTTGTGTCCTACAGAGAGACAGTGAGTGAGGAGTCAGATCAGATGTGTCTGTCCAAATCTCCAAACAAGCACAACCGTCTGTACATGAAGGCTCGGCCTTTCCCTGACGGCCTGGCTGAGGACATAGAGAAGGGGGAGGTGACGGCCAGGCAGGAGCTGAAGGCCCGCGCCCGTTACCTGGCTGACAAATACGAATGGGAAGTTACCGAGGCTCGCAAAATCTGGTGCTTCGGGCCAGACGGGACTGGACCCAACGTCTTGGTGGATGTGACCAAGGGTGTCCAGTACCTCAATGAGATCAAAGACAGTGTGGTGGCCGGGTTCCAGTGGGCCACCAAGGAGGTGAGGTGGATGAAGTCACTTATTTTATTCCAACTCTTATCTTCAAGTGATAGTTTAATGAAAAATCAAAAGTACACCCAACCCCACCCCACCCTACCCCAAATATAGTTAACCAGCCAATACACGTTTGGCGTCTGAGTTTGCTTCATTAGTTGTGCGCTGAAGCTACAAGGTAATGTACCTAACAAACAATGGAAGCGTATGGCTGCTATTTAGCATCTCGCTAAATAGATTTTTGGATTTTCTCAATTACACTAGATGTAGTAAAAAGGTGCCACAAAGGGTTCTTTGAGTGAAGCCACTGGGGAACCACATTTGGTTCCCTAAAACCAATGTTTTAAAAAGAGATTTGTGGATGTAAAAAAAAGTTTATGGGTTCTTCCTGTAACTATTACATTATGTGGAAGTCCTATAAACCTTAAAAAGGTTCTTCATGCTTTCATATCTCAATTATAAAAAAGGTTCTTCAAGAGTTTTTTTGGGGAACCAAAATTGGTACTTCTATGGCTTTGTTAAGAAGAAGCTATTTGATACCTTTTTTATATAAGAGTGTAGCACATTTGCATAATGTGAAGTTTTTTAAATCTTTGAAAAGTTATTCACACTCACAAACATGGTTATTTAAGGAACCAAAGGTAGTTCTTCTATGGCATAGCTGACATTAGCCTTGTAGCTTCAGTGCAAAACTAAAGAAGCAAGCTTTGGACATCAAACATGTCTTGGCTGATGGATAGAGTTTGAGGTAAGAGGTAAAATGAACATTTTTTTGCCAAACTAGGACTGGAATGTCTGTTTTTTTTGTGCATTTGAGCATCTTCAAAGCAGCACCTTTATATAGAAAGAAGCATGTTGTACCCTGCCCCCAAGTGGTGCAGCAGGTTAAGACAGGGTAGTGAAGAGGAACTCTGAGCTGCAGCAGGAGTTCAAATCTCATTCTAGTGTTTACTGGTAGTACTGTCAGGTCTATGAAGAAAAATCATGCACCACGCTGATAAGCTGATGGATACCCCTTACCACAGTATCTGAGACCTGCACAGATTTCATTTTAATATGTAAAACACATTTAGATAATAAATGGAAATGTTGACTTATGTATATCAAGTCAGATTATACACATTAGTTTGGCACTGGGTAAGTACTTAAAAATTTCAATAAGTTCCTTACATTTGTTTTTTAGTAATCAGACTGCATGAAAAATTCATTTCTGCATGAAAAATTCTTAGTTTGAACAGGAACCTTTGCTGTGTCGTTGCAGCAGTTCATACTTACAACAGTGCCTCCTACAGGTGCAATACTGTAAATCAAAGGAGTACCCCTCTTGAATTTTACTCATCTCAGCCGGAGCTTTCTGGCAGACAGCATGCAGACTTTTTTAGACTTTTGTTTGAAATAGGAAATTAAATGTGCACTTTACACTATTTTACAGTATTTACACCCTTAGCACCGATGTAATTGATCTGCCAAGATATGTTTGGCATCTAAAGTTTCTTCTTTAGTTTTTCACTGGAGCTTTGAGGCTGATATAAGTAACAACCAATGGAAGCTGTTATTACAAAAATCCCAAGTTATTGGTATTGTTTAAAACAGCCAATAGAACTGTTCTTTTAATTGTTCTTGGGGTTTTATAGTGTAAATTCCCTTGTTTTCTCAATTTTTGCTGTGTGCAGGGAGCATTATGTGAGGAGAACATGCGTGCTATCCGCTTCGACATCCATGATGTGACGTTGCACGCCGATGCCATCCACCGTGGTGGGGGTCAGATAATTCCTACTGCCCGCAGGGTGCTGTACGCCTGCCAGCTGACCGCTGAGCCCAGGCTTATGGAGCCAGTCTACCTGGTGGAGATCCAGGTCAGTGTCATACTCTTACATAGAAAAGGTCTGTTTCAATGACTTAAACTAATATGCTTAAAAGTTTTTAATCTCTAACCAAGACATATGTTAGCATATGTTAAAGACTTCAATAAATCTGGTGCATTTATGAGTCAGAGGTACTCCCTAGTAACTATTGCTTTCCGTGGAGTCCTGTAACTAGTTACTGGTCCCCAGCAACTTCAAACCTCAATTCCAAAAAAGTTGGAACAGTATGTGAAATGCTAATAAAATCAAAAACACAAAATATGATGTTTTACCTTATGAACTTTATCGTTTTTTGTAAATATGTGCTCATTCTAAATTTGATGCCTGCAACACATTGCAAAAAAGTTGAGTAGGAGCATGTTTACCCCTGTGTTACATCACCTTTCCTTTTAAAAGCCTTTAACAGCCTGTCCTTAATAATAGTTTGGGGACTTTAATTCCTTCCATTCTTTCATTATTTAGGAGATAGGTCTAGACTGCAGGCAGGTCAGTTTAGCAGCCTCACGCTCTGGTTACACAGCCATCCTGTTGTTATCATGGACGTCAGACAGCATATGTTGCTGCGTATGTGTATATTTCAGGATTAATGTGCAAGTTACATATGCCATTGACACAAATACACCACCATATCATGATATATTTTCTGGTTCTTGAACTTTACACTGGTAATAATCGAGATGCTCCTTTTATCCTAGAGAACACAAAGAGTCAAAGAAGACTAGGTCTTTCTTTGATGGTCCTTGTATACCCCAGCATGATTGTATCACATGTTGAAGATTTTTTTTCATTAATTTCACAATGTACATAGTCTTAAATTGCCCCTGTCCCAACATTTCTGTCATGTGTTGCCAGTGTCAGTTTCAGAATAAGTGTATATTTGCAAACAACAATGACACTAATAAAGTGAAACAGGTAATATCTTGTCTTTGTAGGGTTTTTTTTTGTTTAAATACAGTTCAGATAGATTTACAAATTGCTGTACATACAATAACTAGTGCATTCTATGGAGATTCTGGTACCTTATTAGTCCCTAGTAATTATTATTTTCTATTGATGTCATAGTAATTAATCACTATTTAATAGTCTCGTGTTCTCTGGATATCTGTTAGCCCAAGTTTAGCACTCGGTTCTCTATGTTCCCCAGTAATGGAGTGCCAGTTATTTCTTTTTTTAGCTCTCTTGCTGTGTGATATGAGTGTGCGCTTTTACTTGGTGTTTTGGGGTCTTCTGATACCATGTTGTGATTTCCCCTCACAGTGCCCAGAACAGGTGGTGGGGGGTATCTATGGTGTGCTGAACAGGAAGAGAGGTCATGTGTTTGAAGAGGCTCAGGTCATGGGGACGCCCATGTTTGTCGTCAAGGCCTACATGCCTGTCAACGAGTCCTTTGGTGAGTGAGATGCACTTGCAGTTAGTTATTCTAGCAGTAGACAGTTAAAAGGCCTATTTGGGAAAGTGTTTTTCTGATATTCAATGTCAAGTGCATTGACGTTGTTTAGGTGAAAGGTTGGCAAAAAAATCTAATTTACAAAACTTTTATCAAGCAGTGTAGCTTGTACACCTTTCCTCAACCCACAATGAGTTGTTAAGTAATCTCAGATTAAGACTTGCTTAAGTGGTGTCAGACACTTAATCTATAAAAATGGACAAAGTAGGTTGCAAGTCTGACTTTTATCCATACATTTGTCTATTCAAGATTACTTAACAACACAGTGTGGTTTAATGCAAGTGTCTCATGACTTAATTTTGTAGTTTGCACTAAATGCTAATTGGTGTGCATAAGCCTCCATTACTTGTTAGCTACATTAGCCTCATAGCTCTGGTGCAAACCTGAAGAAGAAAAAGGTAGACACCATGTCAGACTACATTTGGGATAAGGGGGGATTTTCTAAATTTGATTTTATTTTGCTAAGCTATAAGCTATAAAATTGGACTGCTCTGTTGAGGTTTTGCTTTATATTTAAAACTTGCCATCATTACTAGCTCTTATTTCCTTAAGCATTACTATTTATTCATGAAATGGTAATACATGGTTATTAATCAGTTCTCCTTCAATTCTTTCTGTATCTCCAGGTTTCACAGCTGATCTTCGCTCCAACACAGGTGGTCAAGCCTTTCCTCAGTGTGTGTTTGACCATTGGCAGGTTCTCCCAGGTGACCCCAAAGACCCCACTTCTAAGCCTTTCCAGATCATTGCAGAGACACGCAAACGCAAAGGCCTGAAAGAGGGCATCCCCCAGCTGGACAACTTCCTGGACAAGTTATAAAGGACAGCGAATACACCTTACTTCTTTAATCTCACCACCCCCTCTCTACCACCACCCACAACCACTCTTCCACCTCTCTCTTTATTCCTCTTTTTCATTCCTCCCTTCCTCCCCTTCCATCTAAGTGTAGCAGTAAGGGCAGGCTGTATATAGCACTAAAGCACCATGACACATTTCCACAATGGAAACATATACTGTGACATATTAAGAAGCTTAAAGTGGTTTAAAAAGCTTGTAAATCTTCTTAAACTACAAATAAAAACATTACGATCACTATGATTATCATTTGTCGATTTCTTAATTAAACTTGGTCAAATTGAATATTACCTGCTATAAATTGTCAGTCATCAACAGTTACTGCTTATTTTACACTACTGCTTAGTCTTACAGTAAGAAACAGCATGCTGATGTATGTGTTTATGTAAATATGTTAAGTTGGCTACTTACAAAATCAACATAAAACGAAATTTGAGTAGGGATATTTTGCATATTACTGTACTTGTTTATTTTTAGTCTTTTCAAAGGCCTGCTTGTCTGTCTTTTGGAATATTTTAAAGACTATGTATAGCTTGCTTTTGTTCATTAAAGCGCATTTTATTTTAGTATGTGATAAGCAATTTTGAAAGCAATTTTGAATTATTTAAAACATTTATTAAAACAACAGCTCTGTATCTAGGACAGTGGGCTACGACAAAGCTGTAAGACCTTTTCACACCAATTTTACAGAAGAACGTACAAAACCATTAAAACAATGTCATCTTTCATATCAGGTCTTGTGGTTGCCGTTTTCTCATTTCAATGTTCTGAGCTGAAGCACAGCCTCAAATTCCACCCCACACAAACACTGCTTCAGCAGAGCTTCAGCTCCTGTGAGTCAGTGGATCTCCTCGAAAAAGCTGTCCATCAGACTTGATGTGAAGGTGTCAGTGGTTTGATTTGGTGTGAAAAGACCTCATGACAACAAAATATTTTACCCATAATTAAGAATGAAAAATCCTGTTTCTGATGGTGTTTTCCCTACGTACGAGCATTCCAGTGTGTCACTCACTCTCACCAGCAAATCACTGCTGTACAGCCAGGACTGGAGTTTCAGATCACGGATCGGAGCGCAGAACTCTCAAATATACAATGGAAACAAAAAACCCCTCTAAATTCTACTTATAGATTTCCTAACTATTGTTGATCATTTCGATAAACTGATAAGTACTCTTAGCCATATTTTTATGGTTTGCTCCAAATGCTCATTACTTGAAGATTATTCATCAAAATCATCCACGCGTTACTCTACTGTTATGCATGGGCATTGCCTTCACAATATATTGTATAACTCCAATTCCAATGAATTTGGGACATTGTGTAAAACATAAATAACAGCATACGATGATTTGCAAATACTTTTCAACCTATATTCAATTGAATACACTACAAAGACAAGATATTTAATGTTCAAATGGATAAACTTTATTGTTTTTTGCAAATATTCACTCATTTTGAATTTGATGCCTACGACACGTTCCAAAGAAGTTGGGACAGGGGCATGTTTACCACTGTGTTACATCACCTTTCCTTTTAACAACACTCAATAAGTGTTTGGGAACTGAGGACACTAATTGTTGAAGCTTTGTAGGTGGAATTCTTTCCCATTCTTGCTTGATATACAACTTCAGTTGCTCAACAGTCCAGGGTCTCCGTTGTCGTATCTTGCGCTTCATAATGCACATTTTCAATGGGAGACCATCAGAGATGCTGGCTTTTGAACTTTGTGCTTATAACAATCCGGACAGTCCTTTTCCTCTTTGGCCCGGAGGACACGACCAAAAAAAAATTTTGGACACGTCAGACCACAGGACACTTTTCCACTTTGCGTTAGTCCATCTCAGATGAGCTTGGGCCCAGAGAAGCCGGCGGCGTTTCTGGGTGTTGTTGATATATGGCTTTCGCTTTGCATGGCAGAGTTTTAACTTGCACTTGTAGATGGAGCGACGAACTGTGTTCACTGACAGTGGTTTTCTGAAGTGTTCCTGAGTCCATGTGGTAATATCCATTACAGAATGATGTCGGTTTTTAATGCAGTGCCGCCTGAGGGATCGAAGGTCACGGGCATTCAGTGTTGGTTTTCTGCCTTGCTGCTTACTTGTGATTTCTCCAGATTCTCTGAATCTTTTGATATTATGGACTGTAGATGATGAAATCCCTAAATTCCTTGCAATTACACATTGAGAAACATTCTTAAACTGTTGGACTATTTGCTCAAAGTACAAAGTGGTGAACCTCGCCCCATCCTTGCTTGTGAACGACTGAGCCTTTCAGGGTTGCTCCCTTTATACCCAATCATGACACTCACCTCTTTCCAATTAACCTGTTCACCTGTGGAATGTTCCAAACAGATATTTTTTGAGCATTCCTCAACTTTCCCAGTCTTTCGTTGCCCCTGTCCCAATTTCTTTGGAGCGTGTTGCAGGCATCAAATTCAAAATGAGTGAATATTTGCAAAAAATAATAAAGTTTATCCATTTGGACATTAAATATCTTGTCTTTGTATTCAACTGAATATAGGTTGAAAAGGATTTGCAAATCATCGAATTCTTTTTTCATTTACGTTTTACACAACATCCCAACTTCATTGGAATTAGGGTTGTAATAACAGGACGCGACCTGGGAGAGGCACTGCTGCTGCTGCTGCTCTAATGAGGCACAGCCTCTGGTGTACTATCACAGCTTGACCAACTTAACATTCAGCCAATCATATCAGACTTGATATTTTGTATGCCAATCATATCACAGCTGGGGGAGGGGCTCTGTTAATGCACTGCAAAGTAATCGGTAGCTGAGTTGAAGACAGGATTTTGCCTGAAATCTCTGTACAATAAACATTAGAATTTATTCAAAATCTGTAATGTAACTACAGAGTGAAACAGAGGAAATTTATCCACCTACAACATGGATTTGTGACAAATTCTGGTCAGTATAGCTGAATATCAGTTTCTTACTTGCTTGTGTGTTAACTCTAGCTAACTAAATTTAGTTAACTTTGGGTTTTAGTAAGGTAAGTTAGCTAGCTAAAGAGGTTAGGCTAACATTATCATTAGCTAATTAAACTAGTTAACCCCTCTTCATAGTGAGCACAAGAGTGGGATAGACAAACAAGTGGGACAGAAATACCATTATTGAGAGCTCTATATTATGTTTTTATATTTCTCTTCAGTATTTGGAAACAGTGACACCAGTATTTGTTGTATATTGTTGTTTACAGTAAGCTAATGTCAGTGAAAAGGACGAGGCTGAAATGGGTTCCTTTTCGCCAGATTCTTGTTAGAATATTTCCGCTGCGAGGTGCCAGATTGTAACTACTGCAGGATTTAGGGTGGAACGGAAAATTCAAACAGTGACTTCAGCTTTGTGTGAAAAGGTCATCATAAAAATAACAGTTGTATATCACTCAATTCCTCAATCTAAAGATGGAAACTAAGATGCAGCAGCTCTTTTAAAGGCCAAAGATTTTTACTAGTTAAACAAACAACAAAGATTGATCATTATTTTCTTGAATTCTAGTAAATTTGAGTTTAATAAAATTACTGCATTAAACACAGGAAGAGAGAGAGAGAATGAAGCTGAAGGA
Source organism: Pygocentrus nattereri (assembly GCF_015220715.1). NCBI lineage: Eukaryota > Metazoa > Chordata > Actinopteri > Characiformes > Serrasalmidae > Pygocentrus > Pygocentrus nattereri. The sequence continues at coordinate 15,530,676 of NC_051229.1, read as the reverse complement.
CAGTGACACGACAGAAGGAGCAGGTCTGATGGAGGTTAGTGATCAAGAAGGGTAGAACTGCATAAGCTTTCCGTTTAAATTAATACTAAATTTAACTGATAAAATGTAATATTTGTCACCGTAACCATGACATTCTGTCACCTAGTTTATTGAACCTGCCTTTACAAAAAAAAAAAAAAAAAAAAAAAATCAATGTCTTTCTAATTGTTCCCATTGAGCCTGATCTAAAATATGTTTGGATATTATAGTTAGGATCTTGCAGCTTACCTAACAGAGCGCAGAGAGCATTGCTTTGCTAAAGTACCTTGGATATAGTTTTTGCTATACTGGCTCTGGGATCAATACAAACTACGAAGGAACAGATCTACTGTGTACCAATTCAACCAAATATGCATTTTTTGATCCACTGAACACAGGTGATATACTTGACATTTTCTGGCTGCTGCTACTCCAAAAGTGCATTATAAACATTTTGAGGCCACAAAATAAATAAATAAATAAATATTTGTTGGCCCCAGACCCCCCAGTAGTCTTACTACATCTATGAACCTCTAGTGACACCCCTGCTGTTATCTAATACAGCCCTAAGGATGACACATCAACTTGAAAATTTCAGACACAAAACAAAGTAACTTCATAGCAGATACAAACAAAGTTTATTTATAATGCTACTTGTTATGCAGCCCTAATCTTTCCCCACACCCCGAAAATTAAATATAATCACCAAGAAAAAAAAAAACGAAAAAAAAGAAAAAAAAAAAAAACAGCTTTTCTGTGCACAGTTCATATATGGTTCAAAGTCCCCCTACATTCATAACCAGGTCATTACAAACGTGTTCAGCTTCAGGTAAAATGAATAACACTTGCATATGCGTTTAACAGCCATTGTTTGAAAGCTTTTTTCTCTTTTCTTTCTTTCTTTTTCTTTTTTTAAACACAAGGTGTGCCAGTACTTTACAGTTTTAGCCCGGTTAGAAAGAACAAAACCCCCGTTTTGCTCCCACCAAACAACAAGACAAGACAAATTAAAAAAAAAAAGTCCTACACATGAACTTGTTCAGCTACAGAACAATTAGTGATGAAACAGTCCCTTAAGCCCAGTTTAGTCTGCGTGGTGTTGAGACATTTGTCAGTTTATTAACACTACACAAGGGATGCCATGTGTTTTATTAAAGATGCACAAGAAAGTCTTTGTCCTTAAGGGGTTACTAAATGGCACCCAATGAATAGTGGCCAATTAAACCCAAAATGCCTGCCAAATCAATAAAAACGGAAGTGACTGCTGGTGATGTATTTTGCTGAATAAATAATATTAAATGACGTGATATTGTATTATTATTCACCACTCACTAAAGATTGACAATGACTTTGCTGGGCATCTTTAAAACTATCACATCCATGCTTCACATTTGTCAGGTGAACTACAAGACACGAACAGACGTTTTAACAGCTGGATATGTGACAATCTATTCAAACAGATGTGTTTGGAATAGCCTGTAAGATGACTCACTGAATTAAGTCACCATTGAGATGAGGACTCCATACATTAGGCACAACTAAAGCAGAGGGTGGATTCTCCACACTGTGCATGCTAGTTCACAAAACAGTCTAATGTGACCTACAGAACTGCATGCATAGCTTAGGATGATTTGGGATAGTTTTACCTCCAAGAATTGACAATATTGATCTATCCATGCTCTACTCACTAATGCCTTTTCTTTTTTTTCCCCCTATCTGTTCCCCATTTCAACATCAAATTTCAATTATAAGAAATTGAAATTTGTGGTTTTTTTTGGTCAGAATACATTCATCTAGAATGTGTTATTAATTGACTAGAATAACATTAGGGACAATGTCTGACTGGCTTAGCAGAAAGTTCAGAGGGTTTTTTTTTTTTCCCCACCGGTGGTCAACTGAATATTGTAGTCTACACCAGTAGCATGGAGGAAAGGGGTATTCCACTGACTTTTCTGAAATTCTGCATAATTAAATGGTTAAGAAGTAAACAGTCATTCAGAATGGGTTGCTGTGAGAAGCTCAATTCTAGAGAAGCTTACCATTATCTAGCACTGAGCAACAGTGATGAAAGGAAGCAGACATGTGAACTGTTTCTCTAAAAAGGTCCTGCACAGAAAGTTTTTACACAACCAGTTCTACCAACAGTAGCTGCCTGATGTCAAAGACAATGTTTTATGTTTTAATACAGTTTTGTCCTAAAAACTTAAATCTTGTCACAGTGAAGAGGTACATGTAGCACATTCCAAGGCAAAATAGTCCCCAAAGAAAGTATAGTTCTTGGATTTACAATTTTACCGTTATCAAAATACAAAATACATATAAAAACTGAAGTCATGTGTAGGTTTACTGGTGGATTTGGACAGTAAATAAAATAGCTATATTTGCGGTGTAGACACTGTGACTCCTGGTTCCTACCACCATCATTACAAAGAAATCCTTAGTCACTCTACAATGAACCAATTAAACCACTCTGAATGACTGATTACATAATAGCCACTGAAATGATGCAGTATTTTTTTAAAATGGAATTTTGTTTAAGTGAAATTCCCATCCAAGCTGCTGAAATGGATTTGCTGACTACATTCTCCCTCCCTGAATGGGATTTATGACACTTTTCTGTAAAGCTTCATCCTCAGAACAGCTGCTACGGAACTGCATTTATGGGCAGAGCATGCATGGATAAACAGAAAAAGTGGATTCTAAGGAGGCATTTTACTTAAGCGCAATATTTTGGCACAGAAGGCGAGGGAACTTGACAGCGCAGAATTCCCCAGTGTTCTCGAATGGCTTCATTCTCTAATGTTACTTCTCTGGCTATAATAAATAGGCGTAATGGAGTTACTGTTAATCCAGTTCAAATTACACTCCTCATAGGAGATGCAGATTTTTAGTGAAAATTTTCCTCAGACTATCTCAGGTAAACCCTTCTAACTCACAAGGATTAGCTGTTATAGACAAGAAGGTTGACAACAGTTCTGCAGTTCAGTTAAACAGCATCCAGGTCAGTCATACCAGTACAAAAAGTGACTTGTTTACAGTTTGCAGGCTCTGATACATCAATATGGACCTTTAACGTGAGGACAAAGCACACTTTTTCCTCAACAGTCCATTGTTTTTTCTTCTCAGTTATCATTAAGCAAGCAGATTAGTTCTACTCCCACTTTTGAAGAAAGTCTTAGTAGGAGGCAGTATCTATGTGGTGCCACCATCCACTACATTACTCACCAATATCAGTTCTTTCAATAAGTTTTAGTGCATTAGTCAGAATAGCAAGTTCACCAGTGAGCTTTTTCCAACAGCCCAAAGGGGCCCTCTACTCCTGGAACCCTGAAAAAGTCAAATGGTCATACTATGTGTAGAAGATGACCTCAGGGATCTGTCCATCCTCAACGGAAGTGCCATTGTTGTTGCCAGCAGCGTAGCAGAATGTGAAGCAGGTTTTGGTTCCAGACCCTGAGGACTCATGGGTAACCTTCCGCATTCCTTTGGTACCATAGTGCGAGTCTGGACCCTGTGAGAGCACAAAAACACATTCACTCCATCAACCAGCATTTGAGCATTGTTTAAAAATGTAATCATATTAATATTACATGTTATCTACCAAATTATTAATTAATAAAGGTGTAAAAATGCAATGCTGCATTGTCATGCATTCATGTGAAGGTGAAGAGCTTCAGCTCCATCGATTTTTTTTTTTGTATAATGGATTCTAATAATATTCAATAAAATATGTGCTCATTGACTACTTAAAATGAAAATACAAATTTAAAATCCAAAACAAACTTGGTGTATTGTTTCTTTACCTATAATCATATGCAAAAACTTGAATGCCCTATATGTAAAACTGCGTTAAGTTTATTTTCTTAGCAAAAATAACATCATCTGTCAGGAATAAACCATAAATATGGCATTTTCTGCAAACTATAGAGCACAAAAAAATAAAAAATATAAACCATTCTAAAATGTTTGCTCAGGTGATATTCAACTCGCTAACAAATCACTACCTGTGTCAAGTAGGCGGTATTATGAGGCACTAAAGATGTGGTTGTACTTGTATGCACTCAGTAAGTTGTACCTTAAGAGTAGCACAGGCTGTGTAGTTTACATTGGGCAGAATCTCCACTGGCTCTTTAAACATGACCCGGAAGGTGTTTGATGACCCGTCACAGCTGAAACCCGTGTCGTTCTGACCGAGAACTGTATTACTGTCTGTGTGAATGATCTGAGGGAATGGAAAAATGGCTAACATACAGATCACCATTGTAATCAGAGTTATACACAGCCATAATTAATTGTAAATTTTAAAAAAATGCCATGGTCATGTTATGTATATTTATACTTCACACAATTGCATTTGCATCCTACAATTAATATTATTACTTTATAAAAGATAATGTAACCCAACTAGTCACTCTTAAATAAATTATAGACTGTACCTGTATGTTGACCTGATAGTCTGTGGGTCCATGTATGGAACCATACAGTCCAAAACCAACAACAAATATCCTGCGGTTTACTGAGAACCTGTGAGAGAGAGTAGAGCACAAGAGAGAAAACAGGAGGGGTATGACCCATTTGAAATACTTGCAGAATATCTTACACACAGTAAAAACAAGTAATGACAATCCTTCGTTTTTAAAAAGCATGTCTGTGCAGGTCTCAAATACATGTGGTAGAGTTTATCCATTAGAGTGGTACATGACCTCTCAGTGCAGACCAGACACTGCTGCCTAAAATTCAGTGATGATAAAGAACAATGAACTGTTCCAATTTTTTTCATTCCCACAATCCTTGTCTGATCTCATCAATGGTTTAAAAATAACAGAGGTGTAGCATGAGGTTTAGGAGTTACATAAAGGTGGATAAAGATGTACAAGGGATATGTATGAGGGATATACATTGAATTCATCTCAATTCTGAGAAATGAAGCACAAAGCATTTCTTAGGTCTTACATCTGAAGGGCCAAACTCTAGACAAATTCCACTACTGAGTTGAGGTCATTCTTTGGAGATCAGATGCCATTTAACATGGGTGCACTATGTGCACAATCACTTTAAAAGTTGGACCATTTTTTTTTAAATAACCATTTTGAACACTACTTTCTACTGCACAGTTTATCTAATCTGAGCAAACGACTCCTTTCTTGTCTCTCTCAGCTTTAAACAGCTTTTTTATGTGGCACATATGTCCCTTTGAAATGCATCCAGGTCTTCATTAAGGTCACACACTGACTGGCCAGTGTGTTTTAGGACACAATTGTGTATTAAAAAAAAAACAACAACAACAACAACAACAACAACAAAAAAAACAGAAGTTCACCAAGTAGCTGAACTCTGTGGGCAGCCATTTTTAGTCCCCCAAGTGTGCATTCATATCACACAAACAACTAGCTGCGTTCAGTTCAATGAAGACTTGGATGTGGTTTAACCAGTTTGAGAAAAGTTTTGGGAATGAGAAAAGATCTGGCTGAATATTGACATTGTGTTTGTTAATAATGTTAGCCTCATAACTGTAGTGCTAACCCAAAACTTAAAATTTGGACACAAAAGGCTAGGTGATTGCCTACATGTGGAGTAAATGGAAAACTGTGTTCCCTGACTTCTTGTGAAACCATTCCTTTAAATTCTGAAAACACTGCTGCTAGTTGTGGATGTCCATTTAAGGCTTTGTTCACGCAGCAGGTAAAAGAGGCCCAAATCCAATCTTTTTTGTCATATGTGACACAGATGTGTTCAATGTATAGCACTGTAAACAGCAAAACACACACTGAACTGTACTGAAATCCTGTACATATCCATTCTGCGATAATGCTGCTCAGTCCAAACAGCCAGACTGGAATTCATACGACTTTTATGTCAATCCAACTAGTCATAATTTCACACTGCTGAGACCTCATAAACATTGGGGCTGATGTTTCTGTATGAACAAAATTAAAAGTCTAAAAGCTTTGAAGAAACCAAGGACGCAAACCAAAGAAGTGGCTGTGGCTTAATAACATGGTCTTTTTACTGCAAGCTCAAGAACATTCAAGGTGATAAACCAAGCTCTCAGCCATCAAAACTTCTTCTAAGCGCCTGTGATGCTGGCAAAGATGAAACCGAAACCTCCTGGAGCAGCTGTTACTGTGGACTCCATTATGACTGGTTATGTCTGAATGAGTGCTATATGGCAAAACAGAGTCAACATTATAATAGCCAATTTTGAACCATTAAAATACAGCCTGCCCTGCTCTGACCTTCCTAATTGTCCATAAAAAGCAACTGTTTAAAATTAGTGAATGTACATTTTTGTGCTCACCTGATACGGTCACTGGTTCCACTGTATCCCCAGCGGCTCTCCACCTGGCCGAAACGTGTAATGCTGCACTCTTTGCCGCGCAGGCAGCAGCGTGGTCGGTCAATGAACTCAACACGTGGTTTGGGGTTTACTGTAAAGTGCAGGAACAGACTGACCACTTCCCTGTCCGTCAGGATGCCAGACTGCGCTGGACCTACATGCAGCAACATTCAAACACATTTATGCCACTGGAGGAGGAAAATGAACATGAATTAATGACAGTCAACGCTAACCCAGTGGTTCCCAATCCTGGAACCCACTGCCGTGCACAAAAAAAAAAAAAAAAAAAGTGTTTTCCATTATTCAATTCCTGCATTTAACTAATTACTAATCCTTCATGACTTGAATCATGTGTGTCAGAGCAGTGAAAGCCTGAGCCCCCTGTGCAGAGGGGTGGGTCCCTATGGCTGGGATTGAGAACAACTGGGTGTAATCCAAGAGCAACTGGCATGACGCGGTGTACCTGCAGCAAACTCCTCTATGGTCATTAAAGGGAAGCGGATGAGGGTGAGGGCTTTACCCAACACGCGTCTCTTGTTCTCAGGTGTGGGCTGCAGCTGCTGACGGTGGGCCTCAGCCTCGGCCCAACGGACCGCCGCACCAAACAAGCGCACTTCTCGCACCCCCAGCGTGTCCCGCTCGAGCACAGCAACTAGCGTGTCTGAGAGAGACAGCAGCATAAAGAGAGAAAGCTTTAAAATGGCCAATAAGTACATCATTTTCATCCATATTTTACAAACCAAGGTAACATTACTGCTATATTAATAGAATTAAGAGAACAGAATCTACTATGGTAAAGCGTGCCAATTAGATGCTCCATTAAAAAATGCCTGAAAAGCTTGCAACCGGTGTGACAGAGTTAAATGAACACAATAACCAAAATCCTGAAAAAAAACACATCATTATTTCAGTTGTAAGCAAGCTTGCTCATATCCTGCAGCAGTGCCCCAGTGGTCCTTAGAATGACATTTTCTGGTTTAAAAACTAGGAAAGCCTCATTCTGATGATGTATCTTGAAGGTGAAGGTTTTGGGATGGATTTTTGGGGGTTGGCTGTTTTTTTAATTTTTTTTTTCTGCTGCTGATTGTAGATGGACAGCAGACAACGAACATTACTGTAAGGAAGCAAAGCCTCTTACTTCGACCTAATCAATTGTGGTAATTGGGTAATTGTCTGCTAAACAGTATTTACATAGAGCGAATGGATTACTCAAATGACAAAAATGAGTTGTCAAATAAGGGCATAATGAGATAAAATGTTTTCATATTGTTCATTGAAGATTAAAAACATAAAAATGACCAAAAAGTGATAGTATAAATAGTGAATTCTGTCAAACCAATACGGCTGAGGGATACATTGTTGTGCTACATAATACTGCATAACTTGACAAATAAAATACTAAACACTAGTTTTAGTTCAGAATGCTGCTTTAAGTCATATTTAGCTATTGTTCTAAGCCAGTGTTTCCTAACCCAGGCAGTGTTGCAACTACTTCCTGTGTAGAAGTGTATGTGTTAAAGCAGGAAAAACACTAAAATGTACAGGGCAGTGTGGGAAACACTGCGCTAAGCTATGTGGTAAACAACAGGTGAAAAGATTTGGCTACTAATATGCAACTTTGATCATTCACTCAATCTAACATATAATTATACATACCCAGATCTATATCTGTGAAGCCCTCGGCAGCCAAAGCATCACCAGTGTTCTTATCAATGTTCTCAAGGCACAGACTAGCCAGCTGGGGTTCGTCAAAGAGCCGTGCCTGGTCAAACACGTCATAAATTAAAAATGAATGTAATATTTTCTTATGACAACAACGTATGACAAAAAATTTACATTTTTCATAATCCTTTAAAATAACATGATCAGAACCTTTTATATACAAATATACAAACTGTCTTGGCCAAGTTTCATATGTGAATGTAGAGATGTTCTAAAGACTGGAACAGAACCATACCTGTGTGAGGAGCATAAAGGCATTGTCAGCACGCAGGTTCTTCTTGAGGAACTCCACACAGTGGGCCTCCAGGGCCGGAACAGCATATTTTTTTGCCGTGTACAGAGTGGTCATCACAGTCTCAGGACCAATCTGGACCTCATCAGAATACAGGAACCTGGAAATGTGTTTTTTTTTTTTTAAATCATCACAAGAATTCAAATGTTACTTAAGGAAATGCTACCAATGATTGATTTTACTATATTCAAACATTTCTAAAGACATAAATCAATGTCTCACTTTAGCAAGGCCAGGAAAGCAGCAGGTTCTACATCAGGGAGCTCTATTTCTGTCGAAGTGGTAGCCATTCCGCCGTTAAACATGGCATCAAACACAGCACTGCCAACTGCCAACACAAACCTACAAACACAATAATACAGACAAGTGAATGTCAGTAATATTTTCTTACCAGGTTTATGAGAGGATGGTCATTTAAAGTTCATTGTTGGAGTTCTGCTTCCAAGCATCAGTATAATTGCACTTGATGTTTGTGTAATTTCATGTGTTAAAAAAATTGGCTAATTCATTTCTAAATGTCTGTCTTTCAACTTTTCTTTATCCCTTGCTATTTGTGTTACTGTGCCTTTAATACTGGCATACATTAATGATTTCTGTTATAATTGTTGAGAATTGTTGGGACTAGACTGCCAAATAGGTGGATAAATTTCCTTCGGGATCAATAATGTATCTATCTATCTATCTATCTATAAGCAAAAGCACTGGTTTGCGACATCACAAAAACAATGAACTCAAAACAAGTTGATCTGTTAAGTTTCCATATATGAACTGGAGAGTGAACATTTTGAAACGTTTGCAATGATTTCATGCTACTTCAAAGTCTTACTCCAAAAAAAACCAGTCTTCCATATGAGTCCTTTAAAAAGTTAAACATGAAACATCAGGCTGACGGCTTGAAACTCATATGCCTCCAGACATAACCTAACATTCTCTGCAGATGTAAACATAAGCAATTCTGCAAACCTCTGATTAAAGACATTCCTTTAATAAGAAGACGCACATTAATAAAACAACATAGTCTGGACCACGGCTGTCCTAAGTGTGACCCGAGGACGTTTAATTTAGCCCACTGTAAAGTTACCCTAACTCAACACCCAGAAACTCATTTTATATTATATATACCTTATTGAGCTCTTATTCTCCTTCTAAAATGTAGTTATTTGTTTTTATCTGAACTCTACATAACGTTACCTTCTTTGTTATATTGGCCCTCATCCCATCCCACCGCAAACGCAAACCCTGTACTTTGGCAGTCCTGATCCGATTGTTTACGCTAGCACATGCCACAGGATAACAACGACAACACTCCGAAATAATCCATTTGCTCTGTTTTTAGATTTAGTTTGCGGACGCTGAGCTATCTATGGTCATAAAATAAGTGTAGCTATAAAAATAACATTAGCGAGCAGTGAGCATGTTTGGTTACCTGTGTGCAGGTATCCGTTGCACCCCGAGTCCTTTGCCCACCAGAAAATGAACGTCACTAAGAACCTCGTTATTGAAGAGGAAGGCGAACCTTTCCTTCACGGTACTTTTCGTCGCTTGCCAGTTATAGACGGGCTCTCGGTAAACCAGAACCGCCGCTGCAGCCGGAGCTGCTGAAGATAGAGACGAATGGGTGGCCGGTACTGCTGCTGTAGGCGGGAAGTTCGAGGTCGAGCCCAGCATGTTTGAGGCTACACTGGCCATGGACCCGCCGACCGCGGAGCCTTGACCCGCGGCATGCGGGAGTGAGTTCCTTATGTTCGGCGGCAGCCCCGACGCGACACCGGTGCTTTCCGAGCCGCTAGGCCCCGACTGGGGGTTCGACCGTCTCGCTAGACTCTGCGAGCTTCCGGCCGCACCAGCGGACGCTCCTGCGTTGTTTGTAGCCAAAGTGTACGGACTGTTGCTCGGCTGGCTGTTCCCCAGTGGTCCTGGGGAGGAGAAATTTAAACAGGGCGCCCGGCCGCTGTTGTCTCCCGCAGCCATCTTGAAGTTCTCGAAGGCGATGTCGTGCGGAAAACAAACCGCACACAGCAGCAGCATCCTGCCAGCGGGGGAGGTTTAACCCGGACTTAAACACAGAGCAGGAGGACTGTTGTGGACTGATTAAAATAGCCTTATTAAAGGGGGATTTTTTTAGTTTAGTTCAAAATGACAGATGACAAGAAAAATCAGTTCTCAAAATCATCTTTTCTGTGTCAAAGTTCATATGAGGGCACAACCTTAAAGCAGAGAGTAAATAGTTTTTAGGGTAATGTGGGCATAAAAAATGAAGCATTTGAATTAGTACTAGGGCCTATATCGTATCCTGGTAATTGTTTGCAATATATTGTGTTCCACTTGAATATCATATTTTATTGTATTGCACTGTGTTTTGTAGTTTACTTTATTGTATTGTATGGCGCTGCATGGCACAGAGTTCTGTGCTCAACTCTGTTCCTTTTTTCTGGGTATCTACAGTGACTTGTTTCTAGCAGTATCTGAGCTCAGGACTGTCTTTTTCTTGAACCTATTGGTAACTAGCAAAGATACTTTCTCTAGATAGACAAAGCACTTCTTGTAAGTCGCTCTGGATAAGAGCGTCTGCTAAATGCTGTAAATGTAAATGTAAATCCACGTCTTCATGAGTGTGGCATTTCTGCTATGCAAACAGCCTATAAACTCGAAGAAGAGCTCGTGATGTAAACTCAAATGCATCACAGCTTTTTAGTGGTCGCATAAATAATCAGAAAACTGCTGGAATCCGATTATCATCATATTATTAAGTGCATGTAAACACACTGAAGGTGTCTTAGTTGTGTTACTCACTTCTACATAGGAATGAATTCAGTTATGTAACCAGAATTTGATTAGCTCATAAATACATATTTTTAAAAAATTTACTAAGCATAAGATACTAAGATAAGTTGTTTTATGTAAAATGTACAATAATATGTTGACTTGGGTTTGACATTTGCTTTTAAAGTGATATCCAGCACAAGAGTAATGAGTTCAGACAGGGGATTGAAGATTTAAAACATTTATTACAAAATACAACAGTGGTTCTAGTAAAAGTTGCTCTTTACTTTTATGGCCAATTAAGTATCTTCCTAAGTGAAAGTTAAAATATCATGGCACAAGTAACGGGTGAGATACCAAACTGAATACACATAGGCAAATCATAAAAAAAAAAACTCGGCCTTTAGCAGCAAGGAAGACATTCTCTGAACTCCAGACCAAATATATAATTCATCCTAAGCTTAACTGCTGTCATGGCTGTAAAATCCTACAGGCTTAGAATAACACTTTTGACTACAAGCCAAGGTCACAAGCTCTCAATGTTTTCAAACTCAGGAAAAGCTCTACAACAGTAACTGACAGCTCCATCCTGTAAGCACATAAATAGAAGAGAAACAAGGCTCTTTTAGGTAAGCAGACAAGACATTCAAATATTCAGAATATTAGACTCACAGACTAAAATAGGGTTAATATCCTACAACAATGTCCTTACCCACAAAACTGGTTAAAGACTCATTTGAACACCCAGGACGTTCTGCACACAATGAACCATACATGGAATAGGAATCAACATTAAAGAGGAATTCCACCAGTTTGTCAAAACATCTGTGCTGGAGAAGTAAACAAAGTTGGAGAAATGGTTCATTGTAGCAAAATTTTACCAAGACACATCGGTGGTGGTGATGGGAATCAGGGGTTGTAATATGAACAACTCAAGTATAGCCCTTTTATTAACTATCCAAAAACAGCAGTGAATTTATACCAGTCTTCTGCGTTTTTATATACACTATATGGGCAAAAGTATTGGGCACTTATACGTTACACCTACAGGAGCCTTTAGGAAGCAGACAATTGTCCAAAATGTCCTGGATTAAGATTTCACTTCACTGCAACAAAGGGGCCGAGGCCAACCCTTGAAAAACAATCCCATAGCATTATCCCTCCTCCACCAAATTTTACAGTCGGCACAATGCAGTCAGGCAGGTAACATGTAAAAGGAAGAAATTTTGCAACCTGACCTGTAGTGGTAGCAGCTTATTACAGTACCACACTCAAATTCAGTGACCTCTTTAGAATGACGCATTTTTTCACAAATGTGTGTAAAGGCAGACTGCATGGCTAGGTACTTGATTTTATACACCTGTGGCAATGGGACTGAATGAAACACCTGATTTCAATAATTAAGAGGTGTGTCCCAACACTTTTATCCACATAAAGTAAAATATTGATAATAATTATAATAGCAAATAATGGTAAAATAGTGGTTTTCCATAGTTTTGCCCTACCCCTATCATGAATGGATGCAGAAGTAGATGTTTTAGGCCAAAATCTTATCTCAGAACTGCTGTAAAATAGTATCACAGGCATCAGGCAGTGTAGTCAAACATTTTATCTTATAACTTGAGCTTTTAGAGGCATTACACTCATCAGTTGTCTGGTTGCCATCATCACCGCTGTGAACACTTTTGACTTGGAACATTAACACTAAAACACTCTGACTGCCTTAGTTTACATCTCAATCATTAATTATTCTGAAAATATCCCCTTTAAATAAATTGATATACTTTATTCATAGGCAACTTACAGACAATATAACACATAAATAAGCATTGAATAACTCATTAAAGCAATATTTGCAAATATAGAAACACCTTGTGCTAGTGATTGATGTTGTATTGACATAAGAGACCATAAACTAAAGTAATACAGATTTGTTTTGCTATGAAGCAGCATTCCAAGGAAATGAAACTGATAAGGCAGAGGTCTGTTTAAGAATACAATGGAAAACATCTATGACAGTTACCCCATAAGGGTATATGGCACAAGTGTATCAAATTCTTCCAAGGAAGTGATATGTAGTTACTTACTTACATAGGAATGATGCTTCATAACAGTGTTAGAAACCAAATAAACATATTTACTTCTGTTTTAGGGACTTTATGTACAACTCCATTTCCAAATAAGTTGGAATGCTGTGAAAAATGCAAATAAAATCAAAATGCAATTATGTGCAAATCATTTAAACCCTATATTTCTTGAAAATAGTACAAAGACAATGTAACAGATGTTGAAAGTGAGAAAGTTTTTTGTTTTTTTAAATATATGCCCATTTTGTATAGTGCGACAATTTAAAAATAACATTTCTCAACATAAAATAGCATAGAACTTTAGCTTTTCATCATCTACGGTGCATAATAACATAAAAAAATTCAGAGAATCTGGAGAAATCTTCATATAAAAGAGACTAGGCCAAAAAACAGTATTTGCTGGCCATGATCTTTGGGCCCTCAGGCAGCACTGCACTAGACATGCTTTAGTGGAAATCATTGCATGGGCTCAGGAACACGTCTGAAAACCACTGTCTGTGAATCCAGTTCATCACTGCATCCACAAAAGTAAGTTAAAACTCTAAAATGCAAGAAGAAACCATACATAAACAGGATCCAGAAACACCACCGCCTTCTCTGGGCCCAAGCTTATTTAAAGTGGACTGAGGAGAAGCAGAAAAATGTCCTGTGGTCCAACAAATCAGCGTTTGAAATTCTTTTTGGAAAACATAAAAACTGTGTCCTCTGGGCTAAAGACCACTCAGTTTGTTTTCAGCATACAGTTCATGTGTTTCTGCACAATGGGTCACGTGCACGGCACCATTAATGCTCAATGATATATTCAGATTCAGATTCAGATTCCTTGATGGCCACAGGTAAGAATGACTTCCTGTGACTCTCTGTGGTGCATTTTGGTAGTGTGAGTCTTGAGCTGAATGAGCTCTTGTGTCTCATCACTGTGTCCTAGAGTGGGTGGGAGCCATTGTTCATAATGGCCTTCAGCTTAGACAGCGTCCTCCTCTCCGACACGGCCGTCAGCGAGTCCAGCTCCACACCCACAACATCACCGGCCTTGCAGATCTGTTTGCTGAGTCTGTTGGCATCTGCCACCCTCAGCCTGCTTCCCCAGCATGCAACAGCATAGAGGATAGCACTCGCCACCACAGACTCATAGAAGATCCTGAGCATAGTCCAGCAGATGTTGAAGGACCTCAGGCACCTCAGAAAATAGAGACGACTTTGGCCCTTCCAGTAGAGGGCATTGGTGTTCTTAGCCCAGTCCAGTTTATTGTCATTATACACACCCATATATATATATATATATATATATATATATATATATATATATATATATGTGTGTGTTTTGGCAACATATGCTGAAACCTAGATGACGTCTTTATGGAGGAAGGCCTTGCTTATTTCAGCAAGACAATGTATGTTGTAATGCATTCTGCATGTATTTAATACTCCATATTAAAAGGCAGTAAACTGGCCTGCCTGCAGTCTAGACCTGTCACCCACTGGTAACATTTGGCACATTATGAAGGGAAAAATACGACAAAGGAGACCCTGAACTGTTGAACAGCTGAAATCCTATATTGAGCAAGAATGGGAAAACATTTTACTTTCCAAACTACAGCAGTTGGTCTCCTCAGTTCCCAAACACTTACACAGTGTTATTAAAATAAGAGCCAGACGTTTTTTTAAACGTGTTGTTGGCATAAAATTCAAAATAGGCATATATTTTTCAAAGTACATTACAATTTCTCAGTTTCTACATTTGATATATTGTCTTTGTAGTATATTCCTTCACAAAATTTGCATTCCATTACATTCTCTTTTTTTGGAAATGGGCTTGTACATGGATGGGTTACTTCTTAAAACATTTTATGTTATCATATGCAATCACTGGCATTAGCTGTTTATAAGTATTGTAGTATTGCTTTATGAATGCATTATTCAGTGCTTGTATAAGTGTTATGAAGTCCATGTGTAAGTTTTTCCCCCATGGTATAATATTATTTTTTATATTATATTATTATTATTATAATTATTATTATTGTAGTTGTTTTGTTGTTGTTGTTGTTATTGGTATTATTATTATTATTACTACTATGATTATTATTGTAGTTGTTTTGTTATTATTGTTATTATTATTGTTATCATTATTATTATTATTATTATTATTATAGTGTTTGGTTAGGTCAATTCTGCTGCCATCTGCCGGACAGAAGAGGAACATGCGCACTGCATCACTCCAGACACTGCAGCTGCGCGTGTTCAGTGCTGAAGGCGAGTGGCCTCTCAAGCACTCTTCACCACGTGGGACCTTCTACTTTTATTTATTTCACAACAAAACTAAAAGCATTTCGTTGTTGTTGGAATGACCAAATGGGACCATAGCATAATCAGTGCAAGTCTCGGGATCCCTGATGCTGTCAGCGTTTGATATTATCTGTCCTTGTGTTTCCTGACTTAAAGATCACGAGGTGTTTTCAATGTACGGACCTGTTATCTGCAAAACCATTACTCTCGCAGATTCAACTCGGACAGTAATTACATGTGGCTTTATTGATGATTATATTCATTAAGCTCTATTAATATTTTTTTATTAATATTTTTAATTTTAAAAATATTTTTTTTAATGCAAGGCGTTTTGTCAACGTGGTTGTGTTAACGACATATTAACGCGTTTATATTGAGGTGACTATGTTAACCCATTCATTTCTGACAACGTAATTTAGTATGTTGAGGAAAAAAGCCATGTAAGGACTTTGTTGTCTTGTCAAAAATCAGGACCACGTGACCGAGAAGACTGACATTATGTGTAGATGATCTGACAAAGACTCGCATGATTTCCCACTGATTTTTCTTTGATCTGTTTCTTCATATTAATGTTCCGGTAAGATCAAAGAACATTCAAAGATTCAGACGTGAGCATTAACGGGTTAATGTGGCTGTCTTAATGACCCGTTCGATCATTAATTATGTGTTTGTGTTTATACCCAGTTCGGTAATTAATTACGTGTGCTCATGCGAATGACTGTATTAATGAGGCGACCATATTAACGTGATTACATTAACGATCGATTTTGTAATGAACATTAATTATGTATGTTTTTTTTTCCATTAGATCCTGTTCCTCTGGTAGCGCGAGCCCCCCTCTCCACATGTTCTTTAACTTTTCTGCACTGCGATCCTGCGGATCTGCGCGTGCGTTCGTGCGTGGGTGGGTGCGGGGACGCGTGGCCGCGTGGGCTGTGGGAGAAACCCCGTGACGTCACGGCTCGAGCTGTCCGGTGCTGAAACAAGATGGCTGTGCGCTAGTGAGCGGAGAGCTGAGAGGCTACAGAGAACGAGCGCCGCTGGAGAACCGGCTGCAGCTGACGCGTGTGTGCGTGGAAGTTTGTGTAAGAGGGAAAGAGCGAGCGAGCGAGCGAGCGAGCGAGCGAGAGAGAGAGAGAGAGAGAGAGAGAGAGAGAGAGAGAGAGAGTGAGAGAGAGAGAGTGTGTGCGCGCGCGTGTCTGGGTTGTGTCATGAGTGTGTGGTGAGCGTGGGCGCGCGCGGATCCCTGCAGCCCGTGCGGAGCAGCGGGAGAGGAGAGAGGACCGAGCTCCGAGCTGCTCACAGCCATGTCCCTGCTGTGTGTGGGGGGTAAGTGGACACATCAGCGCCGCTCTGGTACACCTCTGTGTGACTTAGCCATGTCTGTAGACCTGTTTATTATGCGCTGCTGTCCTGACAGAGTTCAGCTGGGCTCTATTTGGGGTCATTTTATGATTTAGGAAAAGGTTTTAGTAAAGGTTTTATAAAGGTTTAATAAATGTTTTATGGGACCCTTGATGGGGCAGCTGTATATATAGTTACATTAAATAGTACAATTGACAATACAATATAGAGTATATATAATACAGTATATAATATTCCATGTGATACGTACTGTCAGTATTACACTGCATTCAGTACATATCTATAATATATACTCAATGCATTATATATCATATACTGAGTATGCCTGTGTGTGTGTGTGTAGATACATAGATAGATAGATATACTCTTGCTGAATATGCAATTATAATATGCTATTGTAACATGCTATATACTATCAGTATACTATATATACTGTTCTTCCTCTTGTTTGGCTGAATATGTTCTGGCTGATTGTGTTTCTGCATTTTTCTGACTGAAACTGATTTATGAAGCAGTTGTGCTGATATGACAATACTCCAGTGTTCCACTCTGCACCTGACTCCGCAGTCTGCAGTTTGACGAGTCTCACCTGTAAACCCGTTTGCCTGTGTTCTCCCTCAGGGTGGCCGGTTTAAAGGCAGACCGTATGAGTTTGCCGCAGCGTTCAGAGCTTTATAATGATGTGGGAATGAGAGGGGGCAGCAGGACAGTGGGAGTAAAGAGATAGAAAATATGAAAGAAGAGAGGAGAAAGGAAATAGAGAGGAAAGAAAGATGGAGAGAAAAGAGAAGAAAGGCAAGAGCGGGAAGAGGACAGAGGGGACAGGAGAGGGGAGAGGGGAGAACACAAAAGAGCGAGAGAGCCGCTTTGTCTCTTCTCGGACGTGAGGGAATCCTTTGGGTGTACGCGCGCGTGAGCTCGCGCTCTGCCTCAGACGTGCCTCTCGCGCGCTGAAACGAAGCAGCTGCGCGCGGTGCTCGTAGTCAGGAGAAGAGCCGTTAGCCGCGGAACGGAAACAACAAACAGCATTTTTTAACGAAACGTCGTAGAAAACAGGGTTTTCTGTAACCCTGTTTCTGTTTTCCGTAGAAAACAGGGTTTTCGCTCAAAACAAATCGCTTTGAGCGCCCAGAGCGAAAACCTCCGTTTGAAATAACTGGCTGGTTAACTGGCTGACAACGTTAGCCTGATATTTAGTTAACTTTATTAAAATAATCGCGACAGTGACTGATTTGGTGGTGTTAGAGTTTTTACAGGACAGCACTCTTAAAAGGTGGTTCTTTAAGGGTGGTTTAGTAAAGAAAACCAAAATGATTGCTCTCTTGTTACGACGTCAAGCTTGAAACAGTAGCAGAACCATTTTTGGTTCTGTAGAACCTTTTTCGAAAACGGTTCTGTATAGGACTGTACACTATATCATACGTAGTTATGATGTAAACACATACTCCATCAAATCATTTCACTATTTAAGCATGACATGGTTCTATATTGAACTCCTGGTTCTAAATAGAACCATTGCCTTTACTAAAGAACCCTTGAGGAACCATCTACGTGTATATGTACAGTGTGCTACATATTAACCTTTTTTTGTGGATTATTGCAGCATTTTAGTTAAGAATGAATCAGAGTTACAAATGAAGTAGCATTATTAACCTTAAGCTAAAGCTTTAACATTCCCCTCAATCTTGCTACTGTTTTCGTTTACACTCCATGAAAAATGTTCTTTTTCAGTTACTGTTGTCTGTAGGCTACCATTTGTTATCCCTGCGTGAGAGACTGGTGGAAACATTGATTTCTCACGCAGCCTCAAACACTCTTCACCTTCTCTTTGCATCATATGCTTTACGGTACATGGCCTTATGGCTTATGCAATGCTCTTGAAATGAAGGGAAGACATATTATTGTTCGTATCACGTTAAACCTCTCTTTCTGTACAGGCCAAAAATAGATGAATGTGTTCACTCCCTTTGAGCGTTACATCTGTAAGATAGCAGGGGCTAGATGAAAGCATTCAGACACTGATCCACTAGACACACTACGAGCACAGTCTTTGTCGTCTCTTCTGCCTTGTACAGGGGGATTCTGTCAGCCTTGGTTTGAGATCCCATCTCTCTTTGAGAAATTTATCTCCGCTCTGCTGGCTCTCAGCATCAGCATCCTGACCAGTAAATCAGTGAGAGAGGGAGAAAGTGAATGAGAGTGAGAGAGAGAGAGAGAGAGAGAGAGAGGGGGGAGGGGGAGGAGTTAAAACAAAGTCCATGAGTAAGGTCACAGCCAAAGAGCTGCTCTGCTTAGAGTGAATAATGAATGAATGAGTAATATGGAAGGCGGTGATATGGTCGATGCCATATTTTACTGCTCTCAGCAGGGTTTCCGGAGCTGTTGCAGTAAACCTAGCCTCGCTAGTTTATGTCTAAGATGACCAGAGGTCTGGATTTGATGTTAAAATATATCAGCATAATGCTTCTCATTCAAGAAATGAGATATCAGCTGACAGCATATCCTTTAAGGAAGAACACTTCCCTATGAATGAAATCGGGCACTATACACTCTGACACTACTCACTAAACTATCTAGTGCCTAAATCTTTGTAGTGCAGTATTGTCTATAACACTAACGCTAAATACACTAAATGGAAATGGCAAATTACCACCACTTACCTCACTGAACGTTAGCAAGTCAGAATTAGCCATTAACGTGCCCAGTTTCCATTAACATTAGGTATCCTTATTGCAAATAGGTTTGTGCAAATAATATTGTGTTATAATATAGTTAAGGACCCCCATGGACCCTAATGTGGTGGTGGTGTGTTAGTGAATGTTTCACTGGTATGAGTGGATCAGAACAGCAGTGCTGCTGGAGTTTTTAAACACTGTGTCCACTCACTGTCCACTCTATTAGATACTCCTACCTTGTTGGTCCAACTTGTAGATATAAAGTCAGAGATGATAGATCATCTGCTGCTGCACAGTTTGTGCTGGTCATCCTCTAGTCCTTCATCAGTTGTCACAGGACGCTGCCCACAGGACACTATAGGCTGGATATGTTTGTTTTTTTGACTATTCTCAGTCCAGCAGTGACACTGAAGTGTTTAAAAATTCCAGCAGCACTGCTGTGTCTGATCCACTCAGACCAGCACAACACACACTAACACACCACCTGCATTACTGCAGAGAATGTTCCGCCACCCAAATAGTACCTGTTCTGTGAGGGTCTATGGGGGGGTCCTGACCACTAAAGAACAGGGTAAAAGTTTTGATGTCTAACAAAATATGCAGAGAAATAGGTGGACTACAGTCTGTAATTGTAGAACTACAAAGTGCTCCTATATAGTAAGTGGAGCTGATAAAATATACAATGAGCATAGAATCAAGGAGGTGGTCATAATGTTGTTCCTGATCGCTGTAATTGTAATTTGTACATTTAAAAAATTTCAAGCTGCAGTTTCTTTTGGTGGCTACACCCCAACAATTGCAAAATTCAGTTTTTAAGATGTAAATAAAGTAATTCAGAACAGTTTGATGTGAAATGCAGCGTTCTAGTGACACCAAGTTAGAATTCAAAGGACTGGTGATAGGAACCTGGCATGTAAAGCATTTAAAGGAATAATTCAGGAAAAAAATGCACCAAATTCTCCACTTGCCATGGATGTAGTCAATCTGCCAAGACACGTTTTGCTTCTTTTGTTTAAAATTACAGCTACAAAGCTAACATTGCTAACAAACATCCATCCATCCATCCATCCTTTATCTTCCGCTTCTCTGGGGTTCGGGTTGCGGGGGCAGCATCCTAAGCAATGAAGCCCAGACCTCCCTTTCCCCAGCCACTTCCACCAGCTCTCCAAGGGGGATTCCGAGGCGCTCCCAGGCCAGCTGGGCGATATAGTCGCGCCAGCGTGTCCTGGGTCTTCCCCGGGGTCTCCTCCCAGGTGGACTTGCCTGTGACACCTCCCGAGGGAGGCGTCCAGGAGGCATCCTAACCAGATGCCCGAACCACCTTAGCTGGCTCCTCTCGACGTGAAGAAGCAGCGGCTCTACTCCGAGTCCCTCCCGGATGACTGAACTTCTCACCCTATCTCTAAGGGAGAGTCCAGACACCCTGCGGAGGAAACTCATTTCGGCCGCTTGTATTCGCGATCTTATTCTTTCGGTCATTACCCAAAGCTCATGACCATATGTGAGGGTGGGAACGTAGATCAACCGGTAAATCGAGAGCCTTGCCTTATGGCTCAGCTCTTTCTTTACCACAACAGACCGGTAAAGAGCCCGCATCACTGCTGACCCAGCACCAATCCGCCTGTCAATCTCCCGCTCCCTTGTACCATCACTCGTGAACAAGACCCCGAGATACTTGAACTCCTCCACTTGAGGCAAGAGCCTATCCCCGACCCAGAGAGGGCTCTCCACCCTTTTCCGCCTGAGAACCATGGTCTCGGATTTAGAGGTACTGATTCTCATCCCAGCCGCTTCACACTCGGCTGCAAACCGATCCAGCGAAAGCTGAAGTTCGTGGCCTGATGTCCCCAGTAGGACCACATCATCTGCAAACAGCAGCGATGTGACCCTGAGGTCACCAAACCGGACACCCTCCATCCCTTGACTGCGCCTAGAAATTCTATCCATAAAAATTATGAATAGAATCGGTGACAAAGGGCAGCCCTGACGGAGTCCAACTCTCACTGGGAACAAGTCTGACTTACTGCCGGCTTTGCGAACCAAACTCCAGCTTTGTTTGTACAGGGCCTGAATGGCTCGTAGCAAAGAGCCATGTACCCCGTACTCCCGAAGCACCTCCCACAGAATACCCCGGGGAACACAGTCGAATGCCTTCTCCAAATCCACAAAGCACATGTGGACTGGTTGGGCAAACTCCCATGAACCCTCCAGAGTCCTGGAGAGGGTGAAGAGTTGGTCCAGTGTTCCACGACCAGGGCGGAACCCACACTGCTCCTCCTGGATCCGAGGTTCGACTATAAGCCGGACTCTCTTCTCCAGTACCCATGCATAGACCTTGCCAGGGAGGCTGAGGAGTGTGATTCCCCTGTAGTTGGAACACACCCTCCGGTCCCCTTTTTTAAAAAGAGGCACCACCACCCCAGTCTGCCAATCCAGTGGCACCGCCCCCGATGTCCACGCAATGTTGAAAAGGCGTGTCAGCCAAGACAGCCCCACAACATCCAGAGCCTTGAGGAACTCAGGGCGGATCTCATCCACCCCTGGAGCCTTGCCACCAAGGAGCTTCTTAACTACCTTAACGACTTCGGCCTCAGTAATGGACAAGCCTATTCCTATGTCCCCAGACTCAGCCTCCTCACTGGAGAACGTGTCGTTGGGATTGAGAAGGTCCTCAAAGTATTCCTTCCACCGCCCAATGACGTCTTCAGTCGAAGTCAGCAGCACACCATCTCCACTATATACAGTGCTCGTGGCACACTGCTTTCCCCTTCTGAGTCGCCTGACGGTTTGCCAGAATCTTTTCGGAGCCGACTTAAAGTCACTTTCCAAGGCCTCACCAAACTCCTCCCATACACGGGTTTTTGCCTTGGCGACAACTGAAGCCGCAGATCGCTTGGCCTGTCGATACCTGCCAGCTGCCTCTGGTGTCCCACAGGCCAACCATGCCCGGTAGGACTCCTTCTTCAGCTTGACGGCATCTCTCACCTGGGGTGTCCACCACCGGGTTCGAGGATTACCGCCCCGACAGGCACCAACTACCTTACGGCCACAGCTACAGTCAGCCACTTCAGCAATGGAGGAACGGAACATGGCCCATTCTAAGTCAATGTCCCCCACCTCCCCCAATATCTGGTCAAAGTTCTGACGGAGGAGTGAGTTGAAGATCAATCTGACAGGTTCTTCTGCTAGACGTTCCCAGCAAACCCTCACTATACGTTTGGGCTTGCCAGGTCTGACCGGCATCTTCCCCCACCACCTGATCCAACTCACCACCAGGTGGTGATCAGTTGACAGCTCAGCTCCTCTCTTTACCCGAGTGTCCAAAACACATGGCCGCAAGTCCGATGACACGACTAGAAAGTCAATCATTGAACTGCGGCCTAGGGTGTCCTGGTGCCATGTGCACTTATGGACATCCTTGTGTTCAAACATGGTGTTCGTGATGGACAAACTGTAGTTTGCACAGAAGTCCAAAAACTGAACACCACTCGGGTTCAGATCAGAGAGGCCATTCCTCCCAATCACACCCCTCCAGGTCTCACTGTCATTGCCCACGTGAGCGTTGAAGTCCCACAGTAGGACAATAGAGTCTCCAGGAGGAGCACTTTCAAGCACCCTTCCCAAGGACTCTAAGAAGGCTGGGTACTCTGAACTGCTGTTCGGTGCATAAGCACAGACAGCAGTCAGGACCCGTTCCCCAACCCGAAGGCGTAGGGAAGCTACCCTCTCGTCCACCGGAGAAAACCCCAACATACAGGCACCGAGTCGAGGGGCTATGAGAAAGCCCACACCTGCCCGCCGCCTCTCACCATGGGCAACTCCAGAAAAGAATAAAGTCCAGCCCCTCTCAAGGAGACTGGACCCAGAGCCCAAGCTGAGTGTTGAGGTGAGCCCAACTATATCTAGTTCAGCAACCGAGGATCAGAACGCCAAGGCCCACGCCTTCGGACACTGCCCGATCCACAACGCACCGAACCCCTACTACTGCCCCTCCCATTGGTGGTGGGTCGATGGGAGGGGGGACTCATGTAACTCCTTCGGGCTGGGCCTGGCTGGGCACCATGAGTAAATGCCCGGCCACCAGACGCTCGCTGGCGAGCCCCTCCCCCAGGCCTGGCTCCAGGGTAACCCTGTTCCGGGCAGGGTACACAAGTCCTGTTTTTGTGTCTTCATAGGGGTTATTATGGATCACACTTTGTCTGACCTGTCACCTAGGACCAGTTTGCCATGGGAGACCCTACCAGGAGCTAACATCGCTAACAAACACTAGAACTTAATAGTCACCCAAATTGTTAATGTAAAAAACAAACTTCCCCAGAACCTTTCTCAATCTACAGAAACAGCATCCAGCTCTTAACTAAGGTTGTGCAAACTTGCTGATGTGGTTTAGGATACAGTATGACTCACTCTGAGCTATTACAATGAGCAAAACTAAGGCCAGCTGTTGCAACAAATAAAGCTGGTATCCACAAAGCAGGACTGATCTTGGATCAGATTCCTCCATATTAATGATATAGATAGTCATAGATAGTCATTGTTACAAATACTGATTCTAGATCAGCTCTTACTCCTGAGGTGATTTGTGAATATAGATATTGTTGTTTTGGATGTAGTTTTACAGAAACTATTTGGGCTGTTTGAGTGAAGGTTGGGTTCTCGTATTTGTTAGCGATGTTAGGCAGCCTCCAGTTCTAAACTAAAGAAACAAAAATTGGCCTCTGAACATTGATTGATTACATATAGGGTATGTGGAGTTTTCGCCAAACTATTCTTTTAATGTGCATTGTGTACTTGGTGTTTATACGTGTGTGACTTAACAGAGAACTGTCACCTACACACTTTCATCCATTTCTCACCTCAACAGAGGATTTAATTATATGGCTGTGTTACATAATGTATGTCTCTCTCTCTCTCTCTGTTTATGGTGATGTAACCCTTTTGTATTTTCTTATGTGTTGCAAGTCCTATAACATCCTCCTCTCACATACAGCTTGTGGGAGTCTATCCGGATTTATGTAATAAAGTAAGGGCTTACATGCCTAGTTTAGCGGCTTCAGTATAAAGAGCTCCTATGTGGAAGGCAAGTGAAAACATTGCTGGTGGAATCAAATCATCAGCAGATGTACGAGTAACCATGTGAATAGTATTATTGACAAAAAACAATATTGACCCCAGTCAGTTCATAGATGCATGGATTTCTTTCAAGCACATTCTCATCATGAAATAAGTGATTTCATCTGTAATTGATTTTATTGATTGAGGCTATTAAAGGGTAATAGAAATTTCTGCATAATTAAATTTTTGAGATGTAAACAAAGTCATTTCAAGTGCTTTGATGTGAATGAAACTTGTGCAGAGAATTGTAGAGAAACTTGCCAACTTGAATTTCTTTACAGTAGCAGTGATAGGAACCAGATGATTTAATGTCTACAACTCAAATATAGCCATTTTATTTGCTATCCAGAGCAACGAGTGAACCTAAATGTGTCTCCTGAAATTTCATATGTAAAGTAAATGATGATAAAAAAGTGAAACCGATGTAATGAAATTTAAGTTAATCATTTTTCACAGTTTTAAAATTTAGAATTTATAATAGAACAGTTCAAATTTACCCTACTAATAATCCCAGACAATCCGATGGATTGTATTGAACAATACTAGTATTCCAATACACATTGCAATATATTAAAAATGTGTATAAAGTGAATAATTAATGTAACATGGTGAAAGATTGCTTAGAGTTCTTTTTTATCCAAAATAATGTATTGTTGTTGGATCCCGTGAGCGCCTCACAGCAAGGAGGGCCTGGGTTCGATTCCTCGGCCGGGCGGCCAGGGTCCTCTCTGTGTGGAGTTTGCATGTTCTCCCCGTGTCTGCATGGGTTTCCTCCGGGTTCTCCAGTTTCCTCCCACAGTCCAAAGACATGCAGTCAGGCCAATTGGACATGCTAAATTGCCCCTAGGTGTGAGTGTGTGAGTGACTGTCTGTGTCTGTCTGTCTGCCCTGCGACGGACTGGCTACCTGTCCAGGGTGTATCCTGCCTTCCGCCCAAAGACTGCTGGGATAGGCTCCAGCATCCCCCCGCGACCCTGACGGAGAAGCGGCTTAGAAAATGGGTGGATGGATGGATGGATGGATGGATGGATGGATGGATGGATGGATGGATGGATGGATGGATGGATGGATGGATCCCGTGAATACTTTCTTCATCAAAACCACCTATATGAAAAATCACCTATTGAAACACAAATCTGGAACTGTGATTGGGCAGGATGCTCAAAGCATGTGATTGATTTGATGCCTCATTTGCATATTGCAGCCTTCTGTGGTATCAATATTGCAAAGGCCAATACTGCGACTAACAGACTGTATACTTTGAAGCTCTGGCAAAAAATACGTTCAGACTCAGAAAACATTGATGTGTTTCAGGTTGGCTTTGAGTCTATAACCCAGTTTGGTTTTGGGGGGTTAGCTTGTCGTTCCCCTCCACCCTCTACCTTGTAAATGAAATCTCAGGGTCATTGATTACGACATGTTGTTTGTAGGCGGCAGTTCCTGGCCTGAATTATTTATACTGGCAGTGATTTATGAGTTGGTGCTATTATTAAGAGCCTATTTCCTGTGTTCTGCAGTCCAATTTCTTTTTCATTGATCGCTGACGTGTATTGATATATTGCAGCAGGGCTGTTTTTAACCACTCTGACTGAAACCCAAAGCCTCTAAGGTGCTCTTTTCTCCCAGAGTTCGATCTCGGGCTGAAATCCACTGCATTGGATCAACCTGGTGTTTCTGCTATGTATTTTGCATTGACTCTTCTCAGCTGCAAAGCAGGCAGTGGAGTTTAAGATAGCTTAAAATAGTTTTGGTCTGTTAGCACAGATCGGCTGCTACACCTGGACTGTGTCATCAGTTTTTCAGTGGGATGCGCAGATTTAACGACAGATTAGACTGGGCATTCTATTTTTAGTCACTTTACAGGACATGTTTTAACCAAACTTTCAAGCTGCAATGGCTGCAAAAAACACAATCTAGGTGTCATGTCTTTGGTTCAAAAATTAGGTGGGTAGAATTAATGATGTTGAAATTGGAAGCAAGAATCACTGGAAATAGCATGCTATCATTTTTGCTACAGCTAGAGTGAGAATAATACTAATGTTAGCTAGCAACACTTGCTACTTTAATGAAGGTGTCCATGTTTTTTCCCACTTTGTAGCTCCCACGTTTTTCTCAGCTTTCCTCTCTTTTCATTTCACTTTCATTCTATTTTTTAGATGTATCTAAGAGTGTATCTAAGAATGTATCTAAGAATGTATCTAAGAGTGTATCTAGATGTAGATGTACATCTGGCTAAATACCTTTATAAACTGCTCTTGAAAGTCACTGGGGACATGTTACACTCCCTAAAGTCTAAATGCAAGATCCAACACTCAGTGGTATAAAAAATAAAGCTCTGGATCCTGTATGTTTTTATTATCATTTACCATCAAAACAGTCAAAAACCCATTTGATTCGTCAAAACAGTGGCATGGCAAATTGGGATTTGTAAATACGTCTAAAAAACGTTTATCACTGCACACTTACTATAAAACCGATGGATGAAAATGTCTTCACAAATCCCTTATTGTGGCTTTAAAGGCCCGTTATAGCTACGTTCTGGTGCCTCAGCTGTTTCTCTCAGAGGCGTCCTGCCAAAAGGCCAGAGCGAGAACTTTGCTGCCTTTCTCACTATGAAATATTCATATGGCCGCCCAAGTTAGAAGAAGCTTAGTGCAATAAAGAGAGGGGAATCTATGAAATACAGCAAGAGAGTCCCATACACACACAACGTTATATGGTATTCATCCTTAAAGTGCAGGAAAGTGATAAAAGTATTCTCACACATACAGTTCATCCTCAACCTGCATGAAAATGATAGATACCTTTTGGAATTAGTTTGGAATTACGTCTCATGTTAAGAATTTTTATATTTTTATGTATGGTAATGTAAAATGGCAAGAATTATTCATATGACACGTTATTTTTAAACCTTTCAATGACAGTAAATGAATGTAAATTTAAACATGTAACATATAAAAAGAACAATAAAAAGTTATTACATGAATGAATATTCTTCACTTATCTAGTTACAGTAATTTTTATATTTAGTCATCTGCCTCAAGATTAAATTTGATCACTACTTCTGGATGTTCTTTTCAGTGTACGATTACAGATGGCACGATACCACTTTTTCTTTTCCAATACCGATACCAGTACCAGTCGATAGTGATGCAATATTTCATCTTTAGAAACTACTAAGCTTTAAAATTAGCTATTTTTTTTGAAAAACATCTAAAAGTAGACTATCGTGCTCAAACTACTCAAACACTGTTACACCACAGGAAGAAATACACAGCCAACATCTCACCTCACAGTGTGAGTAAGTGCTGTTTCAGGATAGATTTATTTAGGGCGGAAAAACACGATGTTCAGTTTTTATTGAAATTACAATTTGAGTGCAATTGATCTAAGAATGCAACACTTTGGCACATTCAGTCTTCAAGACATGCTGGTGTATATATATATATATATATATATATATATATATATATATATATATATATATATATATATATATATATATATATATATATATATAGATAAATAGATACATAGATAGATAGATAGATAGATCTGACCTTTTATATGACATAGAGAGCTCTCTCTACCCCCAACACATACACACACGCACACACATACACAGCATAAACCAATCATAAAACACATAAAATGTAGGCATGTGGAGAGTGCGACAGGAGGAAGAAATGAGAGGAAATGAGAAGAGGGACTACTGCTGTTGAGGGAGCCATTAAGAGAGATGACGGCACTAAACGACAGAACACCATGCTGCTTCACTGGGGCTCATCAGAAAGGCCACAGTTCCCCAGTGTCACCCGTACCTCCACAGAGACGGCCTTAATTAGAGCGGGAGGAACCCAAACGGCTCTGAATTAGAACGGCGAGGGCTGGATGTCGGCTTTATGTGGCTGGGGATATGAGCCTGATCGAATGGCTGGAGCTGAAAGCAGTGGTGGGGGGCTAACAGGAGAGTGTGTGCAGGGGAAATGAGAGATGGGCTTTCAGGCTAGCCACTCCGTGCTGAGTCTGCTTATTACCAGAGGCAGCTGGTGCTCTGGGATTCTAGTATGGCGCTATACTGACTGTACATAATGATAAAAAGTCAGGAACATTTGGTGCCCTTGTGTGTAATTGTATGCCAGTGTGTGTAATTGTGCTCTTACTTCATTCATTTTCAATTTTCATGTAATTAACTTTTTCATATAAAACGTAATGTAGCTTTACTGTGTTTTCTTTGTGTTTATGTAAAGCACTTAGGTTTTAGGTATAGTTCTGTGTATAGGAAATGCTAAACCTTTAACATTTTGCCTCACATCCTTGTTAACATGCCATCCTTTTATGTGATTTTAAATTATTCAGCAAAGCATCAAATATACACAATTTCCCATTTACCCTAAGTACAGTTGATCAGCCAGAAGATTTGTTGATTTGAAGTTTGCTTCTTTAGTGTTGCACTGAAGCTGAGCCTTTGAGCTTATGCCAGTATAAATCTGAAGTCATGTATCATTTTATGGTCAGCGTCATGCCTGCAATTCCTCTGAATGTCCCTGGATTCTCTCAAGTCAGCATTTAGCATTTAGCAGTCAAATGCTACACACATGCTACAAAAGCCAACTCTTGTGCACATTGAAATGATGCATGAAAGTCTGGTATTAAACAGTGTCATGTACAAATGCTAGCTACTCAAACTGTAGGCTGCTACTGCTAACGCAACTTAACCACCACATTTCACGAAGTTTGCTGGTTTGTCTGGGATATTTTTTATTTTTAAGGTTGCCAGATTTATGTCAATTCAGTTTGCAGCAGTGTTAGCTTGAATGTATCTTAACTACTTCATAACCTTGTAATTTGGAGGAACCTGTTGTGTGTGTAGGACAAAACAGGCTTCAAGATGGCTGCTGCTCCTGTTTTTGACTGTTTCTTGTACCTTTGTCCATTTTTATATCAAACTCTTCTACTGTTAGCCACTTTAGCCTTATAGCTAAAGAGGCTAACTTTGGGCATGACTTATGTCTTGGTTGGTTAAGGATAAAGTGGTGTAAAAACCATCCCTTTAAATGTTCATCTGTTTCAATTTGGTGGCATAAAATCTACAGTGGAATATCCTGCTGATCTTGACGGCTTTTGTAGGCCAGTGCATGTCTTGGTTTTTCTGCAGTGCAAGTTGTCTGTGCTGCTCCTACAACTGCTCTCCTGGGCTTATTGTGCTTCTCTGAGACTAATCCCGAGGCTTACTGTTTGCTGCTCTGAACATAGTTCACTTCTGTCCTTTTTAAAGCGCTTTGTTGGCAGCTGAGTGCTGCGAATATGCAGCATAACACATATCTTTCTCTTTCTTTCTTTCTTTCTTTCTTTCTTTCTTTCTTTCTTTCGCTCTCTCTCCCTCTGTATCTCTTTCCCTCTGTATCTGTTTGTCCTTTCACGTTCTAACTTTGTCTCTCTGCTTTCCCCTTCCCTTCCAGGATTTCTTTCTATACACCTCTGTACATGTCTTTTCTCTACATATCCTTTCTCTCTCTCATTCTGTACTTCTCCCTCTCTCTTGCAATCTCTTTTTCTTACTTTATCTCCCTCTTCTCTCCTCCTTGCATTCATTCTGAATTTTTCTTTCTACATCTCTTTCTTCCTTTCTGTCTCTTTTTGCGTCCCCTTACTTTCTTTCACTCTCTCATTCACTCTTTCTCTATCCCTACTTTCTCTCTCGTTTTGTATCTCTGTATTTTTTAATATCTGTTTTTCTTATTTTCTCTTCCACTTTCTCTTTGTCTCACTTTTTCTGAATATGTCTTTCTTTCTGCCATTCTTTGCTTTCTTGCTTTCTCTCTCTCCCACTCTCTCTCTGTTTTAGCTGAGTCGGGCTTTTACACATCTTTCCTTTTTGTTTTTAGTGGCTGCTCCAGGGAGGAAAGAAGGAGAGGCTTAGCAAGAGAAGAAAAGAGGAGAGGGGAGAAGGGAGGGAGAGAGAAGGAGGGAGGAAAGTGGAGGCATTTGGAGAGAAGGATTACAGGATGAGAGCATGGAGTGTTTGATATGAATATTAATGTCCTCTAGGCTACGTGGCAGGGGCAGCAATGGGCATCAATAATGCATAGAAACTGACGTAATAACTCTGCCCTTACAAACTACTGCAGAAAGACAGAGAGAGAAAGAGGTGCATCTCTTCCAGTACACACCAAGCAAAGTATATGACCAAAAGTATTTGACACCTGACCATCACATCATGAGCTTGTTGGACATCACATTCCAAAACTATTGGCATTAATATGGAGTCCCCCCCCCCCCCTTGTGGCTAGTACAGCATCCACTTCTCTAGGAAAGCTTTCCAAGTTTGGAGTGTATCTGTGGGAATTTGTGAGTTTAGGCGCTGATGTTGGATGAGAAGTCCTGGTTTGCAATCAGCGTCCCCATCCCTAAGGTATTCAGTGGAGTTTAGGTCAGGGCTCTGTGCAGGCCACTGGAGTTGCAAACTTTTTATGGACCCTGCTTTTTACACTGGGGCACAGCTATGCTGGAACAGGAAGGGGCCTTCCCCAAACTGTTGCCACACAGTTGGAGGCATATAAATGTCTAAAATGTCTTTGTGTGCTGTAGCATGAACATTACCCTTCACTGGAGCTAAAGAGCTGAGCAGCCCCAGACCATTATACCTCCTTCACCAAACTTTACTGTTGACATTACGCATTCCCGTAGATAGTGTTCTCTTGGCATCTGCCAAATCCACATTTCTCCATCAGAGTGCCAGATACATGAAGCATGATTCATCACTCCAGTGAACATGTTTTCAGTGGTCCAAAGTCCAGTGGCAGTGTGCTTTACACCATTCCAGCTGACGCTTGGTATTGCACGTACTGATCTTAGTCTTGACTGCAGTTATTCCCATTTCATGAAGCTTCTGACACCCAGTTCTTTGCTGGTTCCTGCTGGTAAATCCAGAGGCAGTTTGGAACTCTGTAGTGAGTGATGCAACAGAGGATAGGCGATTTTACATCTTGGATGCTTCAGCACTCGCACTGTGAGTTTGCGTGGTCTACTGCTTTGTGGCTGAGCTGTTGTTGCCAGAAATTTCACAAAATGTCACAGAGTTCTTCAGTACAACCCATTCTGCCAATGTTTGTCTATGGAGATTGCATATGTGCTTGATTTTATATACGTTTTAGCAATGGTTGTGGATGAAATCTTTGAACCCAGTAACTAGGAAAGAGTCCACATACTTTTAGCAGTATATTACATTTCATACTGGCGCTGTCATATTAAATCCTCATCAGTTTTTTATTTTCTTTGTTGCACAATTTGAAAACACCATCTGCCATTCACATTGTGAGAAAAGGTCATTATGAATGAACCAATAGAAATGGTCTAAAATGGCATGGAATGAAATCATAGTTAGGATGTTAGGAATGCTTTTTCCTTTGTCTCTGAAGTCACCAAAAACACTGATGTTCACACATTTGTTCAGACATTTAGGTGCTTTTTATGCCCAGACTTACAGAATGCCCTGAATTTTTGGAGCTTTTCCTGACACTTGCACTAAAACACACTGCTCTGTCCTGCTCATGTCCAGCATTAACACAAGCCACAGGGATTTGGACATGAGACGTGATCAAGGATCAGTTAAACTCCCAGTTCTTACTCAATTCCTGCTAAGACATGGCTCTCTGTTTTCAGTATAACTGTGTCTCTGTATGTGCTGTATGTACTAGATGAACTCTCACAGAATAAAGTTGCGCTATGTATGATTTTATGTTAAAATTAAGTAGCATTATTGAGTTATGAGGACAAATATGGTGCATGTGCACTGTTACGGGTAGCTCTGTAAAGTCTGAAATCATCATTTAAAAGTCAGAGCTGTGGCGTCGGACTTTGCAAAGTATTTCAGTCCATGTCATACATCTTTACATACTAGCGTAATACACATAGGCACAAAAAGAAGATCCAGATCGATGTTTAGGTCTTAAGTCCAAAATCAACATTATACTGATGACAATATTACATAATTCACTCACATCCTTGGTACACACACCCTTCACCAAGTTTTGAGTTCTCTTAGAATATTCTTCCAACTCACTCCCAATCATCAAATTCATCCTCTTGGGGAAGGGTTTCGAAGCACAAAAAACATTACAGACAATTCTTCTCAAATATAAATTTCCACCAGAGAAGTCTCCTAATCCCCAAACTATGTTATAGTGTTGGTTTAAGTATTAGGGACACAAGTTAACACCACTCTGCATTTGTAAACAAAAACATTTTTTTTTTTTCTGCACAATTTAATCATTATGATTGAGAGTAGTTTGATGTGAAGTGGTGCATTATAGAAAAACACACTGAAGGATTTCTTTGCAGTGGTGGTGTTGAGAACCAGGGCTCTTGATATATACAATGCAAATACAGTCTTTTAATGTACTGTCCAAACTACCAGTGTATCTACACGTCTTCTGATTTTTTATATGTAGTGCTGATAGTGGTAAGATATTGTGAAATCTGAAATAATAAGCTACAATTTTTTTTCTGCCATTTTTCTCCCATTTCCACCATGAATGTATTTTTTCTATGTTTTAGGCCAAAACATAACAACCTTTAGTCAAAAACAGTAGTAAAACAATGTATCAAGTATGTCAGGCAATGTATTTGTAACAGTTTTGTTTAATAACTTTATGTGAGGTAGCTTTAGAGGCTTTGGATGTCTGGTTCCTATCACCACCACAGTATATTCTGACTTTAAAATCAAAATCTAACAAGCTTTGTTTTATTACTGTCAATAAAGCATGCATTTAAAGGGTAAGTGTGAGCATGAAGAGCCTGAAAGGTATAACAGTTTTGTTTTCTGTCTTCTTTCTTTTCTTTTTTTCTGCAGTGAAGAAAGCCAAGCTCGACGGACCCCAAGGTGAGACTGAAGAAAAACCTCAAGAGCCACCACCATTCCTTTTACAGTCATTCCACACTGTGTATGTGTTTGTGACCTCCTGTTGTTACTCTCACCTGCAGAGAAGTTCAACACATATGTGAGTCTGAAGGTGCAGAATGTTAAAAGCACGACAATCGCAGTGCGGGGCAATCAGCCCAGCTGGGAGCAAGATTTCATGTTGTGAGTATATCTCTCTCTATTTATCTCTCTTTCTCTCCCTCTTTTCCTCTTTCCCTCTCCCCTTTCTATTTTTCCATCTGTCTTTTCTAGCCCTCTCTATTGCTTTCTCTTCCTCTCTTTCTATGGCTCTGTCCTTCCTCTTCTCTCTCACTCTGTCTCTCCTTCTCTCTGTCTGTCTCACTCTGCTCTTTCTCTCTCTCTCTGTTCTTCTTTTTTTGCTTTCTTTCTTTTTCTGCTCCCTTTTTCTGCTCCCTACCTTTTTCTCTCTCTGTCTGCCTCTCTCTTCCTTCCATCTCTGTCCTTTTCTCTGTTGCTTTCTTCCCCCTTTTCTGCCTTTCTCTTCCCTTTCTTTGTCTTTCTGCAACCCTCTCTCTTTCTCTCATTCTTTTCTCCAGTCTCTCTCGTTCTCTCAATTTCCCCCATTATTATGTTTTCTCTTTCATCCCCTCACTTTTTCTCCACTGCTTTTTCTTTACTCATTCTCTTCCCTTTCTTTACCTCTGGACATCCCTCTCTCCTCTTTCCCTCTGTCTCTCTTTATCTCTGCTTTCCCTTTCTCTCTCTTTCTTGCTCTTGCCCTCTCTCTCCCCCCTCTCTTGCAGTGTTTGTTTTCCACATGCTTTGTCATATTGCAATTTAATGTAATTCCATAAAAGAAATATGCGCTCGCAGACGGCTGTGTTATCAGGCCGGATAAACCTCAAATGCTAATTCCTCATTAAACATCAAAGCTGTATTTCAAAGCTTCAACAAGTTTGTTGTTTCTCGCTTTCTGTTAATTTAATAATCTTTGTTAACATGAATAAATTTTGTTAGTTACATTACAGCCAGGCCAATGAGCTGTAACGTAGTTAATGAGTGAAACGAACATTTCGATCCAAATAAACAAAAAGGATAATAAGAGTGAAAAGTAAAGTACAGACATGAGTTCCTCAGGGGTGTTTAAGCTACTCTGCCCATTCATGTTCTCTCTCTTTCTCTCTCTTTATCTCTGTCTACCTTTGTTCTTTCGCTCTGTCTCCCTCTTCTCACCTCATTTTGTCTCTTACCTGTCACCCATTGTCTCCTCATTTTCTCCTCTCCTCTTCCTTCAATCATCTTCTGTTCTCTCTCTTCCCTCCCTCTTCCTGTCTTCCCTCAGTCTCTTTGTCCTCTGTGCCCTTTGCTCTTGCTCCCCTTCCTTTCCATCTCAACTTGAGTTTGAGCTTTAATTTGTCTTCATTACATTCTAACTGTATTGTCCACACTGGCTAACTCAGACACTCTCACTAGCACCCACTCCACACTGGCCAGGTCACATGACTTCTCCAGGCTCTGCATTCATACACAGGGCAGATGTCCAGATGTCCAGAGCATATGCTGACATTGTAAATTAACTTGGTGAATGTTATTCTCACTTTCACAAGTGCTAAGTACAGTACAAATGGCTTTACACTTAAACTGACATATCATCATTCAGAAGTTTGGAATCATGTCATATTAATGATTGCTGTTATTTTGTTCAATAATAGTGTATACAGTGTAGAGCAGAGGTCTCCAACCCTGGTCCTATAGAGCTACCTTCCTGCAGATCCTAGTTCCAGTCATAGTCTACCACACCTGCTCCAGCTAATCTACCTCTTCCCAAGTCCCTGAGTGGCTGGATCCGATGTATTAGAGTTAAGTAAGGGGCAGTGCAGCATATTGGATACAGGTTGGGAGTAAACTCTGCAGGACAGCTCTTCAGGACCAGGGTTCGAGACGACTGGTGTAAAATATATGTACTAGGCAACAAAAGGTATTTTAATGTCTTTTATTTAACATTGTGTTTTAGGAATGAGAAGGTTATGAAGTTATTATTAATGTAGATACTGTAATTATCTATTTATTGTCTTGTCTGTGTCTTGCCACATTATTTACCTTGAGTTTTGATCACCACTCTAAAAATAAAAGACGTTCTAGTAGTTAAAGGTGCCATATAATTGAAAATCTAAATTTTTAAATAAAAGTAACAGCATAAACATTGTTACAATTTCTCTCTTCAGTTCATACAGTCCATACAGGAAACTAAGTGGCAAAAACAGCTTCTTTTGAATTTACTGTTGTGATGTCACAAAAATCAGTGTGCTCATATATTCAACATGCAGCAGTTTGGCTACGGCCATTCATGTTGAAGTTATCAGTGTTTCAGCCTGGACTGCTTTTTGAATGAGACACAACATAGGGCAACTAGTCAGAACAGAGATTATTTACAAGTACAGTTGTGTGCAAAAGTGCAAAAGTTTGCGCACCCCATGCTGAATTACAGGCTTTTGTTGATTTTATGAATGAAAATAAGTTACTGGGGAAAAAAGTCTGGCTCCATTGACTGACATTAAAAGTAAATTAAAGTGATTCATCACTTCAGAGAACATATCTCCACTGCTCTAGAGTCCAGTGGTGGCTCTTTTCAACACTGCATTTGACACTTTGCGTTGTGCTTCGTGATGTAAGACTTGGATGCAGCTGCTCAGCCATGGGAACTCATTCCATGAAGCTCTCTATGCTGTTCTTGAGGTAATCTGAAGGCCACATAAAGTTTGGAGGTCTGTAGCAATTGACTCTGCAGAAAGTTGGCGACCTCTGCGCATCCGCTGACCCAGCTCTGTCATTTGACATGGCCTTCCGCTTCATGGCTGAGTTGCTGTCGTTCCCAGTTGCTTCCACTTTGTTATAATACCACTGACAGTTGACTGTGGAATATTTAGTAGTGAGGAAATTTCACGACTGGACTTGTTGCACAGGTATTATCCTATCACAGGGCCATGCTGGAATTCACTGAGCTCCTGAGAGTGACCCATTCTTTTATAAATGTTTGTAGATTATAGAAGCAGTCTGCAGGCCTAGGTGCTTGGTTTTATATGCCATTGGCCATAGAAGTGAGTAGAACACAATGAGTTGGATGGGTGACTGAATACTTTTGGAAACAAAGTATAAACACAGCCAGGAATCTGAATGAAGTGGTAGACCACATAAAATGACAATCACTACAGACTTGCAAACTTCACTTTAGAATTGAACAGTTACTGTGGCTTTAGGACTCATATAGTCAGTTTGAACATCCCCTGTCAAATGACGTTTTCCATCCATCCATCCATCCATCCATTTTCTAAGCCGCTTCTCCGTCAGGGTCGCGGGGGGATGCTGGAGCCTATCCCAGCAGTCTTTGGGCGAAAGGCAGGATACACCCTGGACAGGTCGCCAGTCCATCGCAGGGCAGACAGACAGACACAGACAGTCACTCACACACTCACACCTAGGGGCAATTTAGCATGTCCAATTGGCCTGACTTTAGCCTGGCATGTCTTTGGACTGTGGGAGGAAACCGGAGAACCCGGAGGAAACCCACGCAGACACGGGGAGAACATGCAAACTCCACACAGAGAGGACCCTGGCCGCCCGGCCGGGGAATCGAACCCAGGCCCTCCTCGCTGTGAGGCGACATCGCTACCCACCACGCCACCGTGCCGCCCAAATGACGTTTTGTTGATTGAAAATATATTAACAAATACTCTACAGGGAAATTGTATATTTGCAAACATATTTTCAATCAACAGAACATGTCGTTTGACAGAGGATGTTCAAACAGTGTAGTAAATTGGCTTTTTAAATGTAATTTTACCTCTTGATGCTTTAGAATTATGGAATCATCTATAACTCCATGCATCTTTTTTGCCACATGTAAAATGTATTTGAAACCTATGAGTTTCATATTAGAAACAGTCACGTTATACACATATCTAGGACCTTTATTTTTATAATATTGAACACAATGATTGTAAACTTTTGATGTATCGGGTCAGTAGAGATGACTTAGTGAGTTTTTATATATTTCACATACAGAAAGTGACTCAGTTCCTCCACCCACAGCTACCCACTCTCCTGCTCTCTTTCATTCACACTCATGCATTATCTTCAACTTTAATCGCTCTCTCGCTCACACTTTCACCTCTCCCTCCCTTTCTCCTCCTCTTACCCATTTAATCATTCACTCACTCAGTCACGCTTCTTTCTCTCTCCATTCATTCATGTATCCACCTCTCTCTCTCTTCCTCTCAATCCTGTCTCTCTCATTTTCTCTTGGCAGTCCCCCTTCTCATTTTCCTTTATTTGCTTATCAGTGCTCCAGTTGAGTAGAATAAGCTGAGTGTGTGTGTAAGTGTGTGTGAGGCACACACTCATAGTTCAGAGCACTGAGATTTCACTGGTGTTACACTGCAGCTGTTATGTAACAAGGCTGTAAGCCCTTTATGCCATCATGTCAAATTCAGAGAATTTTGCCCCTTAGCAGAATAATACCCTAATATTTTGTTTAATATTTCACAGCATTCTGGATATTAATCTAATTTCATTTTCTGTTATACAGCTTTGTGTCATTCAACCACCCAAATGCAGTTGATCATACAAGACATGTTTGATGTCACAGTTTGCTTCTAAAGGCTGACCCAACTGCTTGGCATCATGCAGTTTGCATGTCTAAATCATCACACATTGGCTTCAAAATGTATCACGTTGTCACACATAGACTTGCTTATGTAGTTCCTAACACTGTATAACTTGCTCTCTGAACAAATGGACAAAAAAAATTCACAGCTGTTTTGAGTTAACCGAACATGAGGTCATTGGTTCCTAACTCCTATTCCCTCAAGTTTGAGTTGACTCAAAAAAGCTATAAATAAGTAGTCTTGACTTTTTTTTAGTGTAAAAACAGTAGCAGCCATATTCAAATCTGTTATCCATATTTTTATATTTCTGGTTCTTTAAACAAACTATTTTTTAAAGATAGCAAGAATCTTATGATTGATTTGTCGATGACTTTTAGCAGTCAAGAAAACATGCTTTTATCATGACAGAGGCAAAAGAACAAAAAGCAAAGCTAATCCCAAAATGTTATTTAAAGAAAAGTGCTAAAAATAAATATGGGCATTAAAAGGAAAGAGTCTGCTTTGAGAAAATATAAATATATTTATATAATATAAATATATTTTCTCAAGCAGACTCTTTCCTCTTAATGCCCATATCTAATTTTGGTCTCATTTTATTTGGATAGTCCACTATAGTCCCCTGTAGATTATCTACAGATGTTCAAATTGTTAACAAACTATCTGTTGACACTCAGTTGATTCTAAGCAGTGGTGAGGTTAGGGTTAGTATTTGGACCAGGATTATGGCAAGGACCAGGATGAGGGCTGGGTTTAAGTTTTGGGTTGAAGTTAAGGTTAGGGTTAGGATTAGAGCAGGTTTAGAGTTCAAGAAAATGATGGCCTGTTTAGTATATATTTAGGTGAATGTAACTTGAAAGTAAATTAAGTATCTACAAAGCATCTAAAGTGGACTCTACAAATAAAGTGTTACCCTATTTTTTATTTATTTATTATGGTAGCTGTCCTAGCATATCGTGTTAGGTTAATGTTAAAGCAGATGACACATGTCTCAGATCATTTGAGTGTTGTGTTAGCTGGTAACAGCTAGCTAGCTAAACTAAGTGTTAGTGTTAGCTTTTGTCCAGTGTTGTGAAGATACATAAACTACTGTATTGTGGATAATGTGGATAATTAGCTGCCCACAATACATGTCCATTGAGCATGGTCAGAGAGAGCATCCTGTTCTTCTGGCAGTGCTTTCCTATAGAGATTATACAAGCAGTTGAACACCTTTGTCAACAATGGGTGCACCTTAAAGTAGCTGAATTCAAGGGATGTATGGATACTTTTGGACATCCTACATCCTCTCCTTGTTTTCATCTCTCTTCAATACCAAGTTACACATCAAATTTTTTTTTCCATTTGTCCCATTGTAATCTGCCTCTGGCTCATTCTGCCTAGTGTTATCATTCTATCTGTCTTGCTCTTTTATTTTATTTCCTCTGTTTCTACACTGTTAGAAATAAAGGTTTTGTCCAAGTACATTTTTCATTCATCAAGGTACAAACAATGTAAATGTACCTCCAAGGTACACAGTGGTTTTAAGGTCCAACTGTGCACCTTAAATAAGTTTTTCCAGGTGAAAAGACATATTTGTACCATTCCATAACCGAATGTTTTAAAGCAGAACAACAAAATAAAAAGCCTGGAGACAAGGCGGGGTGTGTGGAATCAATACAACTTAGAAACTGTAATTTCAGTGGATTATGATAAAGTTATGTTCCCTGACTAAAGGTACTGAGATATACCCTTGATGATACCACCCCAGTGACAAGAGTGGTGCTGCCCCATTGACAGTTTCATACCTTTATTTCTGAGGGTGTACCTTTCTCTTTCTCTCCTTAATAAGAGCTTTGTTGTTGTATTCATCTGTGTTACCATTTTGCTTAGTTTAATTTAGCAGCAACATGCACAATGTTTAAAAAGAAAAAAAATCTATCTAAACAGCAAAAGCAATTCTCCCTCTTTCTATATCTCTCTCTCCAGTGAGATAAACAGGCTGGACCTGGGCCTGACTGTGGAGGTGTGGAATAAAGGTCTGATCTGGGACACCATGGTGGGCACCATCTGGATCCCCTTGCGGAGCATCCGCCAATCAAATGAGGTGGGTGTGTGTCTAGTGCCAGTGCTACTGCCACTTTACACTCACACTGTTCTCTAGAGTTAAAATACACTAACATACACTAATATTCCATGATTTAGACTAATATACATATTATTTGGGGGCATTGTTATGAAATATACTTATTCAGTTAGGTGTGTCCACACTTTTGACTGGTAATGTATATTTCTAGGCCATTACTTTAGAGATATTATTGTGCTCAGAATGTTTGGTTATATGTGGATCTAATTTTTATCAGAGATTCTGAGCCCTGGCTATAATGTTGATCTGCTAATCTTATTCATGATGTTATTGGTTTAAAGTTTTTTGGTTTGGCATACTGTTTTAAATGTACTATAAATAAATATTACTTCTAGTACTATAGCTCATAGTTCCCAGGATTGAGAGCATACGTGTTAAAGGAATAGTTTGGCAAAATATAATTTGCACGGTACCCCCCTCCCCCAAATTTCCAAATGTAGTTGATTGAACAAATTAACATGTATAAAGTTTATTTAGTTATATTTACTACTTATTTGTTTATTTACTTTTGTTATGGGTTTGTATGTGGGTGCGCACTCCGATTCCTCACTTTCATAACTACATAACTTACATTCATTTTATAGTAGTTTTCATTAGTAGCTTCTAAATGCTTAATCTTTAAATTAATAACAATAATAAAGCAAGATGTTAAAGGAGTTCAGCAAATACATATATATATATATATATATATATATATATATATATATATATATACACACACACACACACACACATACATACAGATACATATATATATAAAATACATCCAATATAAAAGGTGAAAGGAATAGAATAAATGAAGTCATTCAAAAGACAACCGATCATGTAAACAATTCTTGTCGTTTACAGAGATGGTGGAGTGTCCAGTCTGACAGCAACAGCTGATCAGCAAAACACCAAAATAACCATCCTCTGGCGTTTGGTGAAGTTACTTCATAGTAAGCCCAATGACTATGACTAAAATGTCATTCCAGCAGAGAGTAATGTGTTTGAGAATAGACTGTGATAAATATTGGATGTCAGTTCTCCTTGATGGAACTGCATGGGTGAGAGAGGGCCAAAATGTTTCAGTTGCAGATGGGAGTAGGACAAATGATTCTGCTTTTCTGTGGGAGCGGGATGAAATCTTGTGGGAACAGGTGGGAGTGGGACTGATAAAACAGTCCTGTGCAGACCTCGAGTTTTTAAGTCATTTCAAGGGGTTCCTGACACTATACAACATGATCTATAAAATGGACAAAAGATGTACAAATTAGCAGATCTATTAAAATACACAATCATAAAGACGAAATAAGCTTTCATTAGTTGTTAGCTACATGAGCCTTGTAGATCTAGTTTGAAACTTAAAAGCAAACTTTGTACAACTTACAAGTGTTGGCTGACTACATTTGGGTTAGCTTATGAGAGCACATAAAAGTTAGAATCCCTCCATTGTATTAACCACATACATTGAGAAAGACTTTGGTCTTTTCCTGTCCGTCACAAGCATGTCACGTCAGGTATTTGTGCACAGTCATAGTAGATGAAAACACTGGTTAATTAGCATTTTCTTTTACAACTTTTTGGGAATACAAAAGAGACTCAGACTGTAGACACACAGACATATACACAGCAGCTGCTGAGAGACAGTTATGTAAGCAAACGCTGGGCTCCTTTCAGGCAAACCTTTTGCTGAGTGGTCACCAGTTTGCAGCTTTTAAGTCTTGTTTTATAAATGACCCCAAGGCTTTTTCCCTTGCTTTCATAAGTTTGTATGAATGATGTATCACCTGCCCTCAATTATGAATGAGTGTTTTCCCTCTGATTCTATAAACATGTTTTTGCGTTTTCTGATCTGAAATAATAGGGACAAGAGTGAAAACTGTTGAAGTATGACAGGGTTACAGCAGTGGTGACAGTGGAGGGTAATATTTGGGTGTTTCCCAAGTTTTCATTTGGAGAAATTCCAGCTAGAGTAATTGTATTTCTGTGGCTACTTTATGAATGAATGGACATGTAGTGTGTTTAGTGTATTAATTCCTTAATTTTTTTAACCTTAGAATCCAAGACTTTTAATTGACATTTTGATATACCTTCAATTTACATTGCGTAATGATTTACGCTTACATTATGCTTCTATATATCAGATTGAAGTATTCTGACAGTGTTCTTTACTGACAGAAGTGGCAGAAAAGGAAGGCCCAAAAAACGACAGATACAGATTCAGTTGCTACAACGGACTGAAGCAGATATTTTGTGAATGGTGGTCTTTATTCTACATCGACTTAATACCTTTTAACATCACCTCAACTTTTCCCTAACCTGTCAATAACTCTAACACTGAACCCAAAATTTTAACCTTAACCCTGACTCTAACTTTAACTGTGATTCTAACCCTAGGGCTGTTGGGAATCAGCTGAGTTTCAATTGAGGGTTTGTTGACAATTATAACAATCTGTAGTGTTGACCTTAATGTCCAAGGTGTTTCCTGCCTTTCGCCCAACCATTGCTGGACAATTGCTGGGATAGGCTCCAGCAACCAACGCTGTTTTTTTCTAATGGCAGGCCTCAGAGATTGTAACAGACTGTAACATGTTTTTGAGTATA
The DNA here is from genome assembly GCF_015220715.1 of Pygocentrus nattereri. Classification (NCBI taxonomy): domain Eukaryota; kingdom Metazoa; phylum Chordata; class Actinopteri; order Characiformes; family Serrasalmidae; genus Pygocentrus; species Pygocentrus nattereri. The sequence continues at coordinate 15,487,760 of NC_051229.1, read as the reverse complement.
CTGTAATTGGAAGGTTCAGGAGAGGAAAAACCTACTGTATTTTTAGTAATTGCCAACATGATCTGTGAATTGATTCCAGGATGACTCTGCAGTATGTAGTTTTTACTGTATGACACTAATAATTGTGCAGTGCTTGCTCTTCAAGAAGTGGCTGAACTCTTGACTTTCTCAGTAATGGTAGTCCTATTTCAGTTCATCTTGTGCTAATAACAAAATGTTTAATAATATAGCTGTGCTGTGTGTTGTTATTGTTATAGAGTGTGGCACTAATGTGTACATCCTGACCTTTCAGTCTGGGCTATCTATAATAATTTGGAGAAATTACAAAGATATTTCATCCCATATAAATCTTCGAGTCAGATGGCTTACAAATTACATTACCCCACATCAAAGTCATTGGCTGGAGGTTAGGGACCCAGCCCTTTGACCTGGAGGTTGCCGGTTTGATCCCCTTGGCTGACACTCCATGACTGAAGTGCCCTTGTGCAAGGCACCTAACCCTCATTTGCTCCCCGGGTGCCGTGGATAGGGCTGCCCACTGCTCCGGGCAACTGTGCTCACTGCCCCCTAGTGTGTGTTCACTAATGTGCATGTATGTGGGTGTTTCACTGCAAGGATGGGTTAAATGCAGAGGTCTAATTTCACAGTCTGCACACACAGTGACGAATGGTTGTTAATTCTAATCAAATATTGTTTAATATGTAATTATGTAGTTATGGGTAAGGAACTGGGGCCAAAAGTGGGGCAGTTGTTATCAAGAGGAGCAAGGAAGTCTAACATGGTTTTGTGTATGTTGTTACAGGAGGGTCCAGGGGAATGGTTGACACTGGACTCACAGGTAATCATGGCAGATAATGAAATCTGCGGCACCAAAGACCCAACATTCCACCGGGTGCTACTCGACACACGCTTCGAACTGCCACTGGGTAAGACTATTCATAATTGCAAGCCTAACCATACAAACTTATTCTCATACAGCTTGACACACTATATTTAATGAGCTTGTTTTCTTAATGTGACATTCATTAGAAACCTGCTCAGATTTTGCCATTTTTCTTTGCAAAACCTGCAAAACTGAAGGGCCATTTGACAAAGGTTCAGCATAGGGAATAACGCCGAAGCGCATGCATTTCATTCCCTTGTTGTGATGTCGGTACTCAACAGCACTTAAACCTTTCAGTAAAACCACGCTTTGGCTGAAAGATTTCTTTATGTGGTTGTACACAGCACTGTGCGAAAGTTTTAGGCTTCTAAGCAAATTTTTAAACAATTTACCTCAGCAGTGAGTTTATCACAATATACATTAGAATAAAGTCATATTCCTACTTCAGATAAACATAAAAACAATAAAAAGTAACAAGAATTTTTTGGGTCCATATTTCTCCTTGACACCTTCACAGCGACCACAGAGACTTGTTAATATCCTCAATTACATCATGAGCACAATTTAATGAAGCGCTGATTCGTTAAACCAGGAGTTGCTTTTTAACTACATATAATACTGGGCTTCCTCGAGGAGACGTTTGAAAATGGTTAAACAAACACACTAACATCCAGAAAATCACTGTTTATTTTTTATTTATATATATATATATATATATATATATATATATATATATATAGGGCTGTCAAATGTTTAAAAAATGTAATTGCGATTAATCTCAGAATTTCATATTGTGACGATTGGCCCCTCCCAGTCCTGTCCATGTGTTCGTGTTGTGTTTTGGTTTAGCCCATATGTGTTTGTTTTGATTTCCTAGTCCGGCCCCTTGTTTTGGTTACTCCGCCCCTGATCTCCACCTGTGTTTCCACCTGTCCCTCGTTTACCCTTATGTATTTAAGCCCCGTGTTTTCCCCTGTCTGGTTACTGCTCTTTGTTTGAACTGTTTGGATGTTTGATCGTGTTGATTGTTTATTGTGCGATTCTGGTTTGTCTGTCATGTCTACCCCAACGCCCATCCCCCCCTTTCAATCCGTGTTGGCTTAACAAACCTGGACTGTCTGGATTTGCCCTGAATAAAAGTCGCTTATCTCTGCATATGCGTCCACCTCCTCGCTCCCCGGCGTTACACATATAGTTAATCACGATTACTTGCATTTTTTTTTATCTGTGTAAATGTTATAGAAAATAAGGATTTTTAAGTGAAATGTTACAATTAAAAAGGTGAACACATTTTATGCTAAATGGACTTATGTTAAAAACTGCTGGGACAAGAGAAAACTGTAAGGGAGGATTATTCACTCACATACTAGGCAGTAATACTGAACCTACAAAACACAAAATTGGATTTGTAATAGATTAGGGAGCTGCAGTCTCAAATATAAGACATGTAGTCACATACTACTGTGTCTCAGTTCAGATATGTGTAACAAAAGAAATATATATATATATATATATATATATATATATATATATATATATATATATATATATATATATACTCCTTTAATATGGTGTCACAAACTTGTGATGTGGACTGCAATAGCTCTGAGTGTTTTTTTTTTACTTGAAAACACTGAAGCAGCAGTTTTGAAAGGTTCCAAAGCACACAACAGAAAACAGGACACCCTCAAAATGACAAAAATCTGTCCTGGAGCAATGGGTCATTGAAATATACAACCTGAGTGAGTGGTGAGATTCTGCAGGAAGTGGCAGACCTACTTTCTCAAACACCAAGCACAGCACAGTGCTATATCTGTTTACTTGGAAACTCATTCATTCTGTCTACAGCACAAACTTGTTTCTTGGCGAAAAAAAAAAAAAACAGTACTGACATAAGGTCACAGCAGGTGAAAAGCCATATTCCTCTTTTCATAAACAAGCATAGTGTTTATGTGGGTGTTTGTTTGTTTGTATCTGCCAGTGCCTGTGTGTGTTCACATGAACAGGTGAGCCTGTGTGTGTTTTTTGGCTGGCCCAAATCATTTGAATACTCAGGCATTTGTTCATTATGCGGTTCTCTGTTTGGTCATCCTCTAGTTCTTCATCAGTGCCCACAGGACACTGTTGCCTGGATATCCTTGGTTGGTGGACTATTCTCAGTCCAGCTGAGGTGTTTGAAAACTCTGGCAGTGTGGTGTGTCTGATCCACTCGTACCAGTGCAACACAAACTAACACATCAGCAAATGTCAGTGTCACTAAGAATGATCCACCACCCAAATAATACCTGCTCTGTGGTGACCATTGAAGAACAGGGTAAAAAGGGGGCTAACAAAATATACCTAGAAGTAGATGGACTAAGTCTGTAATTATAGAACTACAAAGTGCACCGATATAGAAGTGGAGCTGATAAAAGGGGCAATGAGTGTAAAAAAGGATTGATGATTTGGGTATATTGTATAATTATGCAATTATATTGTAATTATATAGTTATATATTATTATAAAAATACAATGTATCACTATGATAGTGTTTGAGGAGCGTATGAGTATATATGTGTGTATTTGCTGTGTAGCTGAACAGTGTGTGTTTGTGGCACTTGTGACAGATATCCCTGAGGAGGAAGCTCGATACTGGGCTAAGAAACTGGAGCAGCTGAATGCCATGAGGGACCAGGATGTAAGTCCAGGCTGATAGGGTGATTCCTCTCACACTTGTTTCTCTCTATTGTTCATTATTTTCCCTCTGCACTGAAGCCAAGCTCCATGTCTGAAATTTGCCTTTAAGACACCATTATACTTCCTTATGTATTGTGGCCCCATAACAGTAAAAGACCCTTTATATTTGTACTGTAGCAAAAAAGTCACTAAAGCTAGTGATGATGAAGTAATGAAGTAAGTAATACTTGGTAACCATTTCAGCTGGATTTGTCATACCTGATGAAATGAATGCCACCAAGATCCATGTTTCCACATGAACATGCAGTGTATGTGCTTCTTACAGTCTGACAGTTATGAATGACCTTCTGCAATTGGCTGAACTCCTGAAGTCTTGTTCCAATCCACGTCATGCTAATGAAATAACCTACTAATAGATACAGCCGTGTGGATTGTTGTTGCTGTTATTGAATGTGGAGTCTGTCATATGGACATCCAGGCTATCATCTTTCAGTGCCAGCTGTCTGTGATAATTTGTGGAAATTACACACATTTTCTTCCATGCAAATATGCAAGTCAAATCACTTACAAATTACATTACATAACCTGCTCTTGTAAAATTAATCCATCTTGAGTAGTGCTTAATATGCAAGTTATGCATTGAAGTGATTGAGGAACTGAAATATGGGCCAAGTACAGGCCTGTAGGATTTAAGGGATTAATTTATAGAGAGATTTATGGAGGGATTTTTGGACAAATTAATCACAAAATATTTCTGTCACAGTACTCATATCAGGAGGAGCAGGAGAGGCCTCTACCTGTTCCTGGGACACAGTGCTGTGAGTTACTCTTTTTTACATCTATATTACAACATCAAAGGCTATGTTAACATGTGGTTTCCTGCCTGTAGTATCAGTCATATCCATAGAGCCTCAATTGAATTCATAATCTTCAACAAGAATTTTTAGAGGTTCTGAGTTAGGACATTATATAACCTCAAACCATGTCTTGCGCAGTCTCCACCAGCATTATGAAAGCTTTCATGCAGTATAATGGTGTCATCTGAGCTGGGACCTAGAGGACCCCTGTCTTGGAAAAAAAATCCTAGATTGTTTTAAACAAAAAATTTAATCTAAATGTAAACATGGTTAGAGTTGCAAACTATGGTACTCTCTTCTCTATACAGTCCATATATGAAAGCTAGGCTACAAAACCTGCTCATTTTAAATTCATAATGGTTGTATTGTTACCACCATGCACACCACTGACTGAGCTTGCAGCAGTTCAAGCCCATTCATACTGAGGTGATACGGAGTGTTGTTCCTGCAGACAGCCTGTAGCAGAGTTTTTGTAGTGGAAGATGTGGAGAAAACAATTAAATGTTGTACTGTTTCCTTACTGTCAAGAAGGAAATGAAAGCCTTCCACCTGATCCAACATCCCTGAGGATTTCAGTTCAAGCATTATGGATTTTTGTTTTGTACATTTGGGTCTTGAATGCTTTTTGAACAACTCACAATACAGAGCAGGCAGTCAGAAGAGTGGTTTACATTATACAGCGCAAGAGCAAAACAGCCTGCAAGTTGTAAAGCGGTCATGTAAAAATGAATTAGGTTTGTTTTTGGAACATAAAGCAGCACAAACATTATAAGTTGAATATATTGAATATGAGCCCAAAACATTTTGAACATGAAGTCTTTCTGTGTTCTCCTTGAACAGTTACAGACAAGATTGAGGGCAGAGCTGTTAAAGAGTAATTTTCACTGTTCATCTGTGCTTTCTGTGCACTATAGTCATTGTAGATTATAGTTGGTTAGTCATTGTTTGATGATAGAGCAGTGTGTGAAGGAGAAATATGAATGACTGTCTGGCAGGTACCTCAGTAAGCTCAGTGAATGACTGGGACTCTTTACGAGTGTGTAACTGTTCCATAATCACACATACACATTCATATACACTCCCCAAGCAGTGCTGTCATTGCTCTCAGTGAGCTGTAATAGACTCTGTTGGCATGTCATTGACTGAAGCACGCAGCAGGATTTTTTTACTTTGGGTGTGGCAAACAGCAGGAATTTCTCATTGGCTGAGGCAAACAGCAGGAATTTCTCATTGGCTGAGGCAAACAGCAGGAGCTTTTTTCATTAGCTGAGGCAGACAGTGTGCTTTGTCATTGGCTAGCTGCTAGACCTTTTGTGTTACTCATAGGCCAGTGACGCATCGCCGAAGTCATGGCCTGTCTTCTGGGAAGAGTCATATAGTCTGACTTCACCCATTCTGCTCTTAGCTGAGTAAAGGAGACATTGTTCACCAGAGTCCAGAGTAGTGGTGACATAACAGTGACTTCACACTGGACGTCATTTCTCAAAGTCATTCAGGCTTGGGGTAGCATACACTAAAACTTTAAGATAAAAGGTGCCTTTATCGAAGAGCAGATAAGAGCAGTATGCAGCCTCCATTTTAAAGAGCCCATCCTCCTGCAGAATAACATATAGCTTTGTTCTGATTGGCTGCCCTGTGTGGTGTTTTGTTCACAGCAGTCTGGGGTGAAACACCTTGTATAACTTCAGCATGAATGGGTGGGAATATACTGCTGTAGGCTGAATAGGTATATATATATATATATATATATATATATATATATATATATATATATATAAGGAAGGGGATCATGCTCTGCTTCAGAATGTCACAGTACATGTTGGAATTCATGTTTCCCTCAATGAACTGCAGCTCCCCAGTGCCGGCAGCACTCATGCAGCCATGATGCTACCATGATGCTACCACAACCATACTTGACTGGGCAAGAGACAGTTGTCTTGGTACTCCTCACCAGGGCACCACCACACATGCTGGACACCAACTGAGCCAAACAAGTTTATCTTGGTCTCGTCAGACCACAGGACATGGTTCCAATAATCCATGTTCTTGGACTGCTTATCTTCAGCAAACTGTTTGTGGGCTTTCTTGTGTGTCAGTTTCAGAAGAGGCTTCCTTCTGGGATGACGGCCATGCAGACCAAGTTGATGCATTGTGTAACACTTGGGCTGAGAATTGACAGGCTGACCTTCCTCTTCTTCAACCTATGCAGCAACGCTGGCAGCTCTCATGCATCTATTTTTTGAAGCCAACCTCTGGATGTGACGCCGAACACATGGACTTCTTTGGTCGACCCTGACGAAGCCTGTTCCGAGTGGAACCTGTCCTGGAAAACCTTTGTATGACCTTGGTCACCATGCTACAGCTCAGTTTCAGGGTGTTAGCAATCTTCTTATAGCGTAGGCCATCTTTGTGGAGAGCAACAATTCTATTTCTCACATCCTCAGAGAGTTCTTTGCCATGAGGTGCCATGTTGAATATCCAGCCGCCAGTATTATGAATGACTGAATATATATGAGTTGTACCCCAAACATCAAATTTAACAGCCCTGCTCCCCATTCACACCTGGAACCTTGTAACTCTAACGAGTCACATGACACCAGGGAGGGATAATGACACAATTGGGCACAATTTGGACATGTTCACTATGAGGTGTACTCACTTGTGTTGGCAGCTATTTAGACATCAATGGCTGTGTATTGAGTTATTATATATATATATATATATATATATATATATATATATATATATATATATATATATATACACACTTTATTAGGTACACCTTGCTAGTAAAAGGTTGGACCCCCTACTGCCTTCAGAACTGACTTAATACTTCGAGGCATTTTTTCAACAAGGTGTTGGAAACATTCGTCAGATAAGTCAATGTTCCTGGTGTTCATCTTTGCTTCTTTCCTTTTGGGTGGTACACTATATGTCATGTATCCAGACACCCCCTTATAATTGCTGACATAGGTGCTAAATTGCACACAGTGAATGCAGGGGTTTGCTTACTAGTACTGTTCACTTCCTCTTCCACTTTCTTATACTAGACTTCTGTGCCCTTTGCTCTTTTACAGGTAATTGGAATCTATGGGGAGATCAACCAAGTGAGTTGTTTGCTACTGTCATTTTGAAGACACGCCTACACAATATGGACAAACTATTGTAATATGATTATTATATCTATTGTGTATGAATTATCTTAGAATACATTGTTTAATCCTGGATCCATTTAACTTGGTTAAAGGTTGCAGCTTTCTGGCAGGACATATGATCCTTTGTTGGACCACATGGTTGCCTGTAATTCATCAGAAGGCTCACAGATTATTCATCAGAAACATCTAATATGGGCCTGTGGTTTGTTAGAGTGCTTGCTTCCATATGGCAGCCTTTTGGTGATAATTTTGCTGACAGAAGATATTCCAGTGTTGTTCTGCACATGAAAATGAGAAAATGTAATGAGCTTTTTTATAATATTTTTCTCTAATGAGCTCGTCATCACATTTATTGTTGATAAATGGACACATAGCATCAGAAATATAACCTAATTAATTCAAGAATAAAAAAAAATCTTTTTCAGCAAACATTTAAAATAATGATCCTTTAGCATGGAAGATAGTAAATGGGCTTTTTTGTTTTATACCAATTTTTACTGACCTTCTGAGAAAATAAATAAAAAGTTTATATATAAAACATATATAAAACACAAATATATACATAAACACACACAGACACACACACACCACACACACACACACACACACACACACACACACATATATATATATATATATGCTTCCACTTGCTTTAATGTGACAGTCTTTCAACAGACTTTAAACAAAAAGTGGCTCACAAAAAGAGCAGTTATGGATCAGACTCTTACTGTGATACCCTTACATGCTCACTTCCTGCTGTGCAGATCAGCAGATGGGATTGCTGGCGGGTGCCCAGTTGGCCTGTTGGGTGATTTGTCATGCCACCCTCTTGCCTTTCCTTGGCCCCGCTCTCCAGTGCATAATGCTAATGAAGAGTTTAACTCGTGCTGGAACCGTGCTGGAAGCAGCCCCGTGCTCTGCTCTTCATCTATGAGTCACTTCTCAGAGTTTTCATTTTCTTCTTCCTTAAATGCTGCACCCCTGCAGCATTTAGTTCTTACCATAATCTCAAACTTTATTTTGGTGGATAGAATCCCTCCATTTCACATAACATAATCATAAGTAATCATTTTTGTCTTTGTCAGTTTGCAATCATACAATAGATTCCCACAAGCAATAATTTTAGCTTGTCAGAAAAGAACAGAAAACTTGTTATCTCAAAAACACATAGAAGCCAAAGGGCAGATGTTGAAGCAACTACAAGTAAATGGAAATTCATGAGAAATGTCCATGGTAACTAATATAGATGTGACTGACAGAGATTAGGTTGAAAAGTGCTAGAATGTTTCTTTATCCCCTTAAATAGCCAGGGCACACTTCTTAACTTCTATAACCTAAGAATAGCTCAGCCAGTTTGCTTTGATGTTCAAGTAGACACTGAATAATAATACTTAAGTAATAAGGTATGTCATAATCCTGGGATTTTAAAGGTTTAATCCCTTACAAATAGCTTCTGTCTGCCTCTAGATGAAGATCCGGACAGTGCGGTGGACGACCGGGACAGCGATTATCGCAGTGAGACCAGTAACAGTATCCCTCCGCCATTCTACTCAACCTCACAGCCCAATGCCTCAGTCCACCAGTACCCTATGAACCAGCACCGCACCACCCGCACCAACTACTCCCGCTCCGGCAACAGCTGCGACATCGACTATGACCACCACAGAGCAATCAGGTGTGTCTGTGTGAGCGCATCTCTTTGTGAGAAATCGTTAGTTTTGATAGAGTTTTTCCGAATCATTAAGGTTTTGAAGTCACATTCATTGACGTCCATAACAAAAAGATGTCGCAATTGTATACGACTTATTTCTCACTCTGAGCTTATTAAAGCAAACAGAGAATCTCTATCAAAAGTGCACATTGTAGACTATTAATTGACACCACTTTTGTGTTTGTAAGTAGAGAAGGAAATTATATTGTTACTGTTCTTTTCATCAAAACACAGCCCAGCCCATCAATACAGAATATAAAAGTATTTCATTAAGCAACTGTGTAATTATTATATAATTATATAATGTGAATCTAATATAGAACAAAATGATACATCTGCACTGCTAAGAGTTAACAGTAGGCCTCAAATGTAAGACAGAAGAGATGTAGTACAACACAATCAAATGTTTATGCTGTCGTGACGCACCTGATTGAACTCCTGAAGGCGTAATTAGATTTGAAATGAGTGTGTGGGAAAACAAAGAGCATTAAAGTGTGCAGTGTTTTGGCCCTTCAGGATAGGATTTCAGTAATTCAGGATTGCCATATAATACTGCACACAGCAGCTGGCAAAGCGTAACAGTGTCTGTGTACCACTCTCAGATCAGCTTTTCTCAAACGTGCTGCTTTGATTTGACTTGATTCAAATGTGTACATCAGTTCTACTTTAATGAAATACATTAAATCAACACAGGTCTTGCCAAAGGTAAGTAAAATGAACAACAATAATTACTCCAGTAAAAGTAGAAGTCCTCCCTTCAGACCTCCACTTGAGTAAAACTACAAAAGGATTTGCCTTCAAATGTACTTAAGTATCAAAAGTAAAAGTACTAAAAAATTAATTAACTTAATTCAACTTAGTTAGAAGATGAATTAAAACTTGCTTTAAACACAGGTTTACAAATGAGTTTTCCTTTACTGTATTGCATCTGTAGGTTTCTGTTCATAAACAGGCAAAAACAAATGTACTATAGGATGAAATAGTGTTTGTATAAATTCAGAAAAAAGACACGTCAGTCACAACTGCATATGTGTACATATTCTATATTGTGTCTGTTTACACAAAATTAGGTTAGTTCCATCATTTATGTTGGAATAGACACTGACATTGAACCTTGTGCTTGCACAGAGTCGTTATGTCCAACAGGTCAAAACGAGCTCAAAACAAAGTGCACGCTGTGCCCTGATTAGTGCGCTTCCTTCATGCTTCTTGTGTTTTGACATGTTACATTTTTACCCACATATAAACCAAAAGGAATTACATATTTCGCATAATGTAGTGGAGTAAAAAATAAGATATTTGACTTTGAAATGTAGTGGAGTTAAAGTAAAAAGTTGCCAAAAATGGAAAAACTTCAGTAAAGTAAAACTACTTAAGTACAGTAACGAATTACATTTACTTTGTTACTTTTCACCATTGGAATCAAGTAAATTCAAAGTAGCTAAAACTTTACAAGTGAACCCGAATTGTGATTTCAGTACTCAACAACTGGCAACTGGAACTCGTAACCAAGTCCTCGAGTACCTGTGCATGTCTCTAGTGCACCACTCTCTTGTCCTAAGGTGTGTTTCATGTTAAAGCCATTTTTGTTTTTTTGTTTTTTGTCCTCTGCTACTTCATAGATGGATGGATCTAGAGAAGGCATATGATAGGGTGCCAAGAGAGGAACTGTGGTACTGTATGAGGAAGTCAGGTGTAGCTGAAAAGTATGTTAGGGTGGTGCAGGACATGTATGAGGATAGTGAGACAGTGGTGAGGTGTGCAGTTGGAGTGACAAATGGTTTCAAGGTGAAGATAGGGTTACATCAGGGATCAGCTTTGAGCCCCTTCTTGTTTGCAATGGTGATGGAAAGGTTGACAGATGAGGTCAGGCAGGAGGCTCCATGGACCATGATGTTTGCAGATGACATTGTAATCTGTGGTGAGAGTAGAGAGCAAGTGGAAGAGAATCTGGAGAGGTGGAGGTTTGCACTGGAGAGGAGAGGAATGAAGGTCAGTAGAGACAAGACGGAATACATGTGTGTGAATGAGAGGGAGGCAGGTGGAAAGGTGAAGATGCAAGGCGTAGAGGTCGTAAAGGTGGATGACTTCAAATATCTTGGGTCAACCATCCAGAGCAATGGACAGTGTAGAAAAGAGGTGTAGAAGAGGGTGCAGGCAGGATGGAGTGGGTGGAGACGGATGTCAGGGCTGATGTGTGACAGAAGGATAGCAGCAAGAGTGAAAGGGAAGGTTTACAAGACAGTAGTGCGTCCTGCTTTGATGTATGGTTTGGAGACTGTGGCTCTGTCTAAAAGACAGGAGGCTGAGCTGGAGGTGGCGGAGATGAAGATGCTGAGATTTTCGTTGGGAGTGACAAGGATGGACAAGATTAGAAATTAGCAGATCAGAGGAACAGTGAAGGTGGAGCAGTTTGGAGATAAAGCCAGAGAGGCCAGGTTGAGATGGTTTGGACATGTGTTGAGGAGGAATAGTGGATATATTGGTCAGAGAATGTTGGAGATGGAGCTGCCAGGCAGAAGGAGAAGAGGTAGACCTCAGAGAAGGTTTATGGATGTAGTGAAGGTGGACATGGAGATGGTTGGTGTAAAAGTAGAGGAGGCAGTGGATAGGGCAAGATGGAGGCAGATGATCCGCTGTGGCGACCCCTAAAGGGAGCAGCCGAAAGAAGAAGAAGTAGTCCTCTGCTACTTCATGCATTATTCAGTAACCAGTCCAGTGGTCAATAGTGCAGAACACATCTGTCAGCAGCAACTGTGCACATGTGTATGTGGCTGTGTGTGTGAGAGGGGTGGGGTGAAATGCCTATGCAAGAGTGTGACTGCATATGGGTCAGATTGTTGTGTGTGTGTGTGTGTGCGTGTGTGTGTATGCGTGTGTGTGTGCATGCTTGTGTGTGCGTGTGTGCATGCGTGTGTGTGTGTGTGTGTGTGCGCATGCGTGTGTGTGCGTGTGTGTGTATGCGTGTGTGTGACGTGTTTTCTCTTTCTCTTCCTGGTATTTTAATAGGCTCATTCATCATGTCTGATCTGTGAGTCTTCTCTTTTTTCAGGGATACTTTTTTTTCTCTCTTTGTCCTCACCCGGGCACTTCTCTTCTCTTCTCTTCTCTTCTCTTCTCTTCTCTTCTCTTCTCTTCTCTTCTCTTCTCTTCTCTTCTCTTCTCATTCAGTCACTTTCCATTCTCTTCTTTTGGCATCTGTTCTCTTCTCTCCTCTTCTCTTCTCTTTCCTTCACATTCATTCTCTTTTCTTCTCTTCTCTTTCCTTCACATTCATTCTCTTCTCTTCTCTTCACAGTCAGTCACTTTCCATTCTCTTCTTTTGGCATCTGTTCTCTCCTCTTCTCTCCTCTTCTCTTCTTCTCTTTCCTTCACATTTATTCTCTTTTCTTCTCTTCTCTTTCCTTCACATTCATTCTCTTCTCCTCACAGTGAGTCACTTTCCATTCTCTTCCCTTCTCTTCTTCACATTCATTCTCTTTTCTTTTCTTCTCTTTCCCTCACAGTCATTCTCTTCTCTTCACATTATCTTCTCTTCTCTTTCCTTCACATTCATTCTCTTCTCTTCTCTTCTCTTCACATTCAGTCACTTTCCATTCTCTTCTTTTGGCATCTGTTCTCTTCTCTCCTCTTTTTTTCTCTTCCTTCCCTCACATTCATTCTCTTCTCTTCACATTATCTTCTCTTCTCTTCTCTTTCAGTCACTTTCCATTCTCTTCTTTTGGTATCTGTTCTCTCCTCTCCTCTCCTCTTCTATTCTCTTCTCCTCTCTTTTCTTCACATTATCTTCTCTTCTCTTCTCTTTCTTTCACATTCATTCACATTCTCTTCTCTTCTCTTCTCCCTTCTTTTCTTCACACTATCTTCTCTTCTCTGTCCTTGACATTCATACTTTCTCTTCTCTTCTCTTCTCTTCTCTTCTCTTCTCTTCTCTTCTCTTCTCTTCTCTTGGCATCTATTCTGTTCTCCTTCTCTTTCTTCTATTTCTTACCATCCAGCCATCCATTCTCTTCTCTTCTCTTCATTTTCTGACCTCTTTTTCATTCTCTTCTCTTTCCTTAACATCTGTTCTCACTTCTACTGTTTTCTCTTCTGTCCTCTTTCACATATTTTTCTCCCCTTATTGTTTCCTTTTTTTCTCCCCTTTTACTGCCAATTTTATTAGCTATTCTTTCCCTTTCTCTTCTCTTCTCCTCCTTTCTCTTCTCATCTTATCACATCTGTACTCTTCTCCCTCTTTCTCCTGTCTTCTCTTTCCTTTACCTCCATTCTATTCACTTCTCTTTTGCTTTATCTTCTTTTCTTCTCCCCTTATTCCTTCTCTCCTCATCCTTTTTTCTTTTTTCTTATTTTTTTCTCTTCTTTTAGTTTGTCATTTTACTATTTATTCTCTTCCTTTCTCTTTTCTTTTCTTTCCTTTCCAGAGAATGTTCATGCAAATGCAATTATTGTGTTTAAATAAACATGTTATAAGGGGTTTGTTATGATGATGGTGTAATGCATTGTTGAATAGCTTCTCTAAAAGCTTTCCCTTTTGAAATTGTCCGCCTACAGAATAGCACTTTGCCCCATGCTTTCAGTGCATTTCCTGGAAAAAGACTGCTGTTAGGTTTAAAAATACAGGACGGATCCTTAATAGGTGCTTCAGTCTAATAAGATATAAAAGTCCTGTGTTTTCCCAAGCAGAAGACTCTGGAGGTGTCCTCCATGTCATGGTAATGCATAAATAGCCGGTAGCAGAGTGAGGGCAAACAGAGATTGAGGTGTATGAGTGTGCGTGTGGGCTTGTTTGATGAGTCAACCTTGTTGTTCTTGACATTTTCCCACTTTAGTCATCCCACGGCTGCTAAAGATGCTCCATCTTTTTGATGGATGGTTCACTCTCTCTACTGCATTTGTTTTCTGTTTGGCTATATCAAATATAGCCTCACACCCTCATTCAATCTTTCTCCCTTTCTTTCTCTCTCTTTCTTTGTTTGTGTTTATGTTCTTCATTTTTTCATATACACTGTCACCTTCAACTGCTGAAACTGACTCAAGTGATGGCTCACATCACTGGCAGGAATCTAAAAGACTAGTTTAGCAACACAGTCAATTTAATAGATGTATTTAATACTGAGAAAATACTGAAAGAATTAAAGAAGCACAATTTAAAATTAGTAACCAGTAGTATCCTTTTTTACTTACAAAGGAGGTTATGTAATGAATTACATTTACATTCAGTTTACATTCTGTATCAATAGAACTATTCAAACAGAACGGTTTAGTCATTAATTACATCAAAAGACGAAAAGCGAAGATTGTTTTTTGTTTCTGCAATACAGGACTGTGCACTCAACAATAAGTTATGACCACTTCTAATTATGAACATCGTTGTGACATTGACTTAAGAGATGATTGCTCCACTTGTTTCAGTGAGCTAGGAGTGTCCTGACTGCAGCTTCCAAAAGTGAATGAAGTATTCATATTTTTAAAAAGTGGTACTTATATTACTAGATAAGTACTGTACTTAACCCATTAGAATATAGAACCATTGACCAACTGTGCTTGCACACAGAGAAATTTGACCACCACATTTAACCCATTCTTGAAGTGAAACACCCACACATATTAGACGGCAGGTGAGCACTCTTGCCCAAAGCAGCGGGCAGCCCTATCCATGGCACCCGGGGAAGAGTTGGGGGTTACGTGCTTTGCTCAAGAGTACTTCAGTCATGTCCTGTCAGCTCAGGGAATCAAACTGGCAACCTTCCGGTCAGAAGGCTGGTACCGTAACCTTTAGCCCACATCTCCCGCATGGCAGGCAAGAATTCTACCACTGCACCACCAATGCAAGGAGAACTGTAAGGGTTAGACCTGTGCTACCTGCTGCAGGCAGAGGGCGATGACAGCAAGGTGCTGTGCATCAATTAGACTAACTCAACGCACCTGGAAGCTTCCTTATATAAGGTGCTGACAAACACCAATGTTTGTCGCACCTTTGTAGAGGGGTGGCTGGTACAGTACTTAGTCCAAGAACAGAAAAGAACAGAAAAGAAGAGAAAAGAAAAGAACAGAGAAGAAAAGATCAGAAAAGAAAAGAAAAGAAAAGAAAAGAAAAGAAACAAAAACTGCTCCAAAACCACAAAGAGGGCTGAGAAGAGAGTAATTGCTCCCAAATTGCTCACCAAAGAAAAAACCAAGCCATACAAAAGGTGTTTGCTCTAAGAGCAAACAAGTGAAGGGAAGCATAAAGCTTTCCTCTCATAATCACGTCTTTTGTGTTCTCATTATCTTATTGTTTCCCATTCTACTCAGTCTTTGTTTGAGCACGTCGGTTGTGGCGTCGCCTTTGTTTGTCATTCCCGTGCTTTTTTTTCCCCAACTTCCTTGAGGTGCTTTGACCATCGCCACTTGCACACTCTAGTGGCACAGCGGTAGCGCTGTGGCCCGTCGACCCTAACAACAACGGTTTGAACATTGGTCCGGGCATCTGATTAGTGGCAACTGCATATTCCGTTGCCTTTTTGTTTTTGCTGGGTTTAATTTCTGCACTTAGGTCCACCTCCCTGCCGTCCCGTAACAATAACATTATTGCCAATACATTCAGAGACTTTGGAAATATCTATAACTATAATAAAATCTAACACTAGAATAATTGGTTATTGTAAAATGGATCAGCATGTGGAGCTGAAGCTTTCTGTTGCTTCCATGTTTCTATGATTATGAAAAAGAAGCTCCATTCTGTCTTTATCATTGAATATATTGCAATAGTTCGTGAGCGAGTGTCCGCATACATTCACATCACAACTTACAACGCTTTTGAAATTCTTTCTGTTGATTTTTTATATCGGAGTAACAGGAGAATGTGACTAAAATGTGAAATATAATACGATTCATATGGCTGTTGTCAGAACAAAAACTTGTATCCAGTTAATGTAAGTCAATGGAACCCGACCTTTTTTCCAAGTAATTTTGGGCCATTTCTTTTGTCCATTTAACATGAAATGTATACACTATGTAAAGGGCAACAGACATTTTCAAATAATGTCAAAAACTGAAAAATGCCAAAAATTAAGATACAAGGTTTTGTCTTGACAGCAGCGATATGCTTGCTTCAAATTTTTTAGATCATGTTCTTTATATAAAAATGAATGTGATGAAGTAGATAAAAAGACAAAAATAACTGCTTTTTATGTTGACATTCTTTGTTTTCATATTTTATCTACCATTTTCAAGTAAAACAATATGATATCTGTCTGTCTCTCTCTCTTTCTCTCTCTCTCTCGCTCTCTCCCTTTCTCCCTTTCCATCACTTAGTCCAACAGGAAGCTATGCATCTTCTGCAGAGTTAAGCCGCTGCAGCTCCCAGTTGAGTGAGGAGTATGGCGAGCGGGAGCTGTATGATGAAAATGACTCCTACCACTCCTGCCACTCCTCCGTGTCCTACAGTAAAGGCTCTCCTGACTGGGACCCAGATGAAACACCAGGCGCCTACAGCGACGAGGGCGGCTACAGCAAGGATGGTGGTGAGGAGGGTGCCCTGTATGAAGAGGAGGATGTAGACCCGTATGCTGAAGAGGCTGATCTTTATGAGGGTGAAGAGGATGACTTCAACTATGAAGATGAAGACTTGTACCCTGTGGATGAAGTTCTCAGTGAAGACCAGGAACCTCCATACACCCCAACCCCAACCAGCACTGCCCCAACACTGGGTGTGCCATCGACCTCCAGGCCACCACTGGAGAAGCAGGCATCTCTGCACCAACAGCCACCACCGCAGGGACAGAATGCTAGCCAACCACCCAATCAAGTTCCAACTCAGCTGTCCAATCAAGTTTCAAGTCAACCGGCCAATCAAACCATTCAAACTCAAGCGCAACCACAACCACCCAACCAGGCACCAGCCAAGCCCCTGTCACAGCAGCCTCCTAGGCAGAACCCCCCTCTCCAGCATCAGCAGTCCTCTTCAGGCCCTATCCCATCTGTCCAGTCTTTCTTTGCCATGGCCAAGCCTTTGACTGCAGTGTTTGGGTTAGGCGGCTCCACACCCTCACAACCTCCTGCGCCTGCAACCCAAGTCCACCAACCACAGCAACAACCCCAATCTGTAGTCCCCCAACACCAAGCTCCAGCAGTCCAAGCTTCTGCTCCTGGCACTCACCAAGTACCTACAGCTTCAGCCAAACCTCAAGAATCTCCAACTCAACCCCAAGTTCCAGTTACCACCTCTCAACCCCCAGCTCCCACAGCCAATCTCCCTACCCCAACAGAAGAGATCTTTGAGGAGCCAGCAGTACCAGAACAACCCCATCTGCAGGATGAGGAGATACCTGTGGAAGAGCCTCCTTTGGAAGAGCTGGAAAAAGAAAGCATCCCTCCCTCACCAACTCTAGAAGAGAAGGAGCAATTGCCTGAAGAAGAGAGGTAATGCTAATTTTCATGTGGAAATTGAAAGTGAACAGATATTTTTATTCAAGACTGTACATTTCCAAATGAGTTCGTAATGCACCTGCCAATAGGTCGATTTCAATAGGTCATGAAAGGAAAGGCTGAATGATGTAATGCTATGGTCAATAGTAATGATGTGGTTCATATCAGTGGTGATCATTGCTCATCATTGAGTCCAACCCAAGCCCTCTGTAACCGATCTAGATGTATTTAGTTTTGTAGGAAGTTAAGGAAGAGGACTCATGTTCACAGATTTACACAGGCCTATGTTATGCAGCAAAGGCAGACTCTATTATGTATTAGCAAGGATAGCAAAACCATTTTGAATGGACATTTAACATGGGAAAGCAGTTTCCAAAGTTCGAAAACCGATTAAAAGATATAAAGTAAATGGGAGTCCTAGCACCCATGCAGGACCTGGTAAACAACCAAAACTGTCACTTTGGAAGAACAGTACTTAAAGTTTTTCTCTTTAAGAGAGAAGAGAAATTTAAGCTAAAGAAGTATTATTTTGTTTAATTGATGCTTAAGACTGAGAAATGAATAACTTGTACTTAATGGCAATTTGACTGGAAATATATAAAAAACAAACAAGCCACTTATAGCCTATAGTAAATTTCATACAATCCTAAACCTCCCTAAAATCCTAAAACGTCCTACAAAAAAAAACTTAAAACAGTGTTGATCTCAAACAAGAGTTCATTTAAAGTACATTGTCTGTTCTCCTTGACAAAAGCACCTCACAAATGATGGGATTGGTGCTTTATAGGGGGGTTACAACTGATGCAAATAAATCAGAAGTCCTAATATTAGATAACTTATCTGCCAAATAATTTCCCTTTTTGGCCCTACTGTGTATGTATGTATTCCATTTATCTCTGCATAGAGAGCCAGTGGTTGAGGAGGTGAAGGAGCCTGTGGACCCAGCACTACGAGCCAAGGAAAACTGGCTACGGCTTTTCAACAAGGTCCGGCAGCAACTGCAAGAGGTAGGTTTCTAAAAGGTTCAGACTGAAGAACGTCTGTCAATGAACCTAGATTCTGTGTGAAATCAGAGGTGTATGCTAAAGTGCTTTGTTAAAGTGATGCATACTATGTAGTATTGGATGATTTCTGAATAGCTGAAACATCAATCATTTGGGATGCGCTTCAGAACAACAGTCATCACAATTCACAACCCTGTTGTCCTCAGTTGTTTATTATTTTAGTTCTGAAATGCTGGACCAGGACACTCAGTTTGCTTATGAGTTTGATTTTACATACACGCATTTGCTGACTTGTTTTGATGCTGAGGCTTTGTCTTGCTGATATTATGACCACAGCAGATAACATCTGCCATGCTTGATTTGCAATTTTATCACACTGCTTCTTCTTTTGTTTTCTCTGTTATTTTTGGTTGTTTTTTCGTTTGTCTGTGTGTATCCCACCATTTTTGTTTTCTCTCCAGTCTCTTTTCATTGCTATCGCGATTTGCATGTTCACTCAGATGGGCCATGCTTGGACGAGAGTCAGGTGGGTCTGTGTTGGACGTGTGAACTTTGTGTGTTTGTTTTTTCTTGTGCCTTATTGCGCAGACAAGAGCTAATGTTGACGTAAGCTACTGCAAATACTTCTTCTTTGAGCTGAAAGCAAGTGCAGCATTGTATGTTTATGCCATTATTGCTTGCTTTTCTGGTCATTCAAGCCAGTTAAACTAAATACATTAGTCAATTTATGGAAAGGTTGTTGGCATGTTAGGCACATAATGCAAGGGTAAACTTAAGCGCTTTCACCTTATCAAGCATCTCTGCTAGGCGCTAAATCACTCACAGTTGGAATTCATCATAAGATTCTGTGCCAGGAGAATTTCATGCAGCTGAAAATGAGAGAGCAGATTTTTTATTACTGATCGTAATGTTTTACAGTAATGAAATGTTGTCTGAGAAATTATGAATAAATGTGCCTCAGAATTCTAATCCCTGTTTCTTGGATTGCCTATGCAGAATTTTTTAACACAACATTCTTATAAAGGTTGTAGCATAGCTACATAACTTGTTTCCAACCTTATTTATGAATGCAGACTTTTATTTTTTTAATTATTCATGGAATTGTATGGAATTATCCATGTAATTGTTTAGAATCACACTATATGAAGACCCACCAGCACTGTATCAGTCATGTTCATTTATTCTGATGTTGATCACAGGTTGTGGGCATCACTGAAGGTCAAATGAAGGGCATCACTGTGAATAAGAGTGTTTGAGGCTTGCTCATTATTGTGATTTGATCAAAATATCCTCCATGAGTACTGTAAACATTTTTTTTGAAGACAGAGCTAATCAGGGTTTGTGAAGAGCTCTAAAGGCTTGTTCACAGAAAGACTCTCTCTCTCTTTTTCTCTCTCTCTTTCTCTCTCTCTCTCTGACTCTCTGTCTCTCTTTCAGGCACGGGGAGAAACAGACTCTCAGTCTCTGTGGTTTGGAAAGGGAGGGTAAGTCACTGTGGTCAAAGTCAAGCACTCACTCAGCATGCTGTTGAGAAGCAAGAAAAGGAGCAGTCATTTAATAGTATACAGTGGGGTTCATAAGTAATTGTACAGTGAATCAACAGTGAAACTGTTGTGTTGGATCTGTACTCCAGTATATTGGCTTAGGATAGGGATTCTGGGGGACCAAAATTAATTGGATGAATTGAGATAATCTTCTTAGTTTTTGCTAATCTTGTTAACATAATCTGCCTAAACTCAAATGCTAAGTATTTTGCCATTTATACAATTTCCATAGTTGGCCCTAAAAACTCTATAATCGCTGTAGCAGTGTTTTGGGTCATATTAGGCTACTGTTTTTTCAGCTTCATGTTGGCCTGCTTTGCTTGCATTGACATTTCATTGATTTTCACACTGAGTTTCCAGATGCCACATTAAAAATCATCCTTTAGACCAGGGGGCAGCAACTGCCCTGTTGCAGCTCCACAGCAGAATTTTAGATAAAAATAAAATAATCCTCCTCTACAGTAAAAAGCTCTGCTGGTAGTTCTAACACATTTTAACATTAAATCATTGTAAAGGCTGGAGTTAATGCAGCTTATAAATGATATTTCACTCTTTAACCCTGAAGGTTGGTGCATAGACTGCTGGTCACATAGCAACACAGACAGCAGTCTCGCCTATCTACTATTTTTGTCTAATCTGTAGCAAAAAACTTTCAAACACCAAAAAGTCACGAAGCTCAAGTTGACAGTAGCAGTAGCAACATTCAGTGATTTTCCCGTTCCACCTTGGTGCCGCAGTTACATTCTGATGCCTCAGCCACCATTTAAGGTCGAACGGGACAATTTTAACGAGAATGAGAAGCTGACATCGTAGAAAATTTAAATTGATAGACATTTTACAAGAAACTATTCTATTTTGCCCAGAAAAGTTTCCTGCTGGAGAAACTATAGCTAAGATAAAGCTTAAAACAGAGCAAAGTCTGTGTTTTTGTTTTTATTATATTTTTTAACTTATACTCTTCTTAACATGTGGGTTGCCGACCCCTGGCTTAGACCTTTTGTTATCTTTCCAGCCTTTTATTGTCGGGTTACATTTGGTTCCCTAAAAAATAGATAGAAAGAGCTATAGTCCTTACACAGTTCATTTGATATTGATATACATACACTTTAATTAAAGTGATAATATGCACGGCAACGTCATTGTTTCATTATAGTTCCAGTGCTCTGGAGTACAAAGCCAAAAGCTAAAAAAGCTTTGCCACTGTCGGTAATGACTGTCTGAAAAGAACATCCTCAGACAATCATCTAATGCAAGTTTTTCCCTTACAAATAATGAAATGTCAGTTTGACATTCAGCAAATTTGAGTCAGGTTTGAGAATGACAGTGAGTGTATAGTTTTCTAGCTCATTTGCTCTTCACTACCAGGCAGCTTCTTTAGCTCTGAATGTAATGAGAATGCTGGGGGATTTTGCTGAGAACAGCACTTACTAGCTCACACTCACCCATTTGTTCAGGTAAAAGATTTCATACACACACACACACACACACACACACACACACACACAGAAAAAATATGTACATAATTAATGACATTAATTACAGTGCAGATAGTCTGAGGGAGATGTTTTCCCCAGCAATAGGGAGCTATTTCCTAATATACTGCAGTAAGCTCTTGAAACTTTATAGCAGTTTTCTATTATTAGGGCTTAAGGTAGAACAGCATGAACCTATTGAGATATAATCAGACTTAGTCAAACTCAGGAAACACGTTCTGATTTAAAACACCCGACGTTCAACCCAGTGTTTAAATTTGGGCCTGGTTCTATTGAACAAGGAGGCCTAGCTCCCAGATTATCATGTTTTTATATTATGGCATTATTGATAAAATACACTGTTTCATTGAAAAAAAACATTGTTTCACTACAGGTATGACATTGATATACTTTTCACGCAGTCTAATGTATTTCTATAGAACTTAAAAATCAATAAATCAGTCAATAAACAAATACATATTTGACTCACCAAGTATGTATAAATTAAATGTGGAATGTGTTGTTCTGCCATAGAAGCATGTTAGCAAGCTCTCATTGCATGTTGTACTTGTGTTGTCCTGGCATCTGCATTGCAGGGAGAGTGTAGCAGTAGATTATTTTCTTCCACCATCACTTTATGAAGGACAATAATTGCACACACTTATCAGAGCTATTAATATTTGAACTGGTATAATTTCTTCTGGGTTTTGCACCGTGATATAAAATATCAAAAGTTTGGATTATTATTTATTTAATTATGAATTCTTTTACCGGCATTTGGCTGACGCTCTTATCCAGAGCGACTTACAATTTGATCATTTTACACAAATGGCCTAACTGCATGTCTTTTGGACTGTGGGAGGAAACCAGAGAACCCGGAGGAAACCCATGCAGACACGGGGAGAACATGCAAACTCCACACAGAGAGGACCCTGGTCGCCCGGCCGGGGAATCGAACCCAGGGCCTCCTTGCTGTGAGGCGACAGCGCTACCCACCACGCCACCGTGCCGCCATTTTGTTGATTTTTGAAGTGAAACCAGCTAAAATACCTTGTGTATCAAACTATAATTATTTAAAAAACATTAATGTACACTTACCTTATATTTGATTATTTTAAATAATAGAAAACTATAATAATATTGAAAAGGTCAGTGCTTAGTAACACCCCCTTTGGTAGATATCAAATATAAGGTAAGTGTGCATTAATGTTTGTATTACAATGATATATTTTTAAATAGTTTATTACAGATTTTTCACTTCAAAAATCAACAAAATATGTAATTTGGCTAAGCTTTTGCTTACAGCTGTATCATTAAAACTGGTAATTGTCCCATCATCCACTCCCTATTGCATATGTGTCTGTTCTTGACTAGGGAAGTGTCATTTCAATGCCAGTGGAAGAGTGAATGAATATTTCAGTGTTCATGAGCAAATTTAGAGCTGATGTAACTTAGAGGTATAATAAGACCTGGAGAGAGTCATTAGCAGTAGCGACAATTCATTTATAAGACATTTGCTCTGTGCTGCATGCACACCCTAAAGTACATGTCTGGGACCCTGCTATTTTTGCTTTAAGGGGACTGTCTTCCTGTACCAAAATTGGCACCAACTTGAAGTTTTATTTGACTAATGACATTAGAAAAGTAGAGAAATGACATGTTATGTGACTGGCCCCTCTGCCCCCTTGCCGATAGTTACACCAACGCACCAGGCAAGATATATTGTTTCATGCTTGTGCATGAGCACTAATATGAAAGCCAGGAGTTAAAAAAAATAGGCTGATTTGTTTTGGATGCTTTAAATGACCCCACAAACAAACAATCACTGGAAGAAGACTATAATGAGACAATGAAATAGAGACTGAAATATCGTTTGGAAAAATTCTTTCATCAGAAGGTAAGTTTGATTAAAAGCCTATGGAGAAACTAAACGTTCTTTGCAATCAGAAAGGACTGATATAATTTGCCACACTTTCTCTCCTGTACCTGACTCTGCACTCAGGTTTGTTGAATGTCCTTTTTCCGACAGGATGGGAGGAGCTCTGTACAGCATAGACAGCATGCCTGACCTGCGCAAGAGGAAAGCCATCCCATTAGTCCGGGACTTGGTGAGTGACCGTCACTCCATTTCCATCCTCCAATTTCTTTAATTAAAACAAGCTCAAGTTAAACAAGTTTACAATTATTGTGACATAACCATTTAATGAAATCATTTTTAGCACATTCTGTAACTGGCCATTTTGTGTATAATAAAGCAAAATCACAAATGGAAAGTTAAAAGGAAACAAAATACATTTTAAAATAAGCAAATATAATCTACATGATGTAGTGTGGTATTTTGCATACACTATCAGTACAGTTTGATTGTCTTTGTTAGTCTCTATGTTCACAATGTAGACTACTGCATCAACTCATAAAAATGAAGTGAGTGTCAAGCTCTTGCAGACATGATGTGTCAGACGTTAAACACATGCCTTACTGATTCTCTGGGCCAGAGAATCTGAGCAGTTCACATAGCTACATTACATACACACACAAAACACACACATATAACACATTAGCTTCAACACACTCATACTGCTCAGCCAGAGATATTTAAACAGCACATACATATCCTTCATGGTTTGGTCTTGAAGATTTTTCATGCAATTTTTGTTATCTTGATATATTCGGTAAGTCCCCACATTACATAATGTTCTTGTTGTCAATTTGTTGAGGTTTTTTTTTTTAGAATATAACATTGTTTTGTTTTTCTTGTCCTTTGCTGTCTCTTCCTTCAGGCTATGGTAAGCATTATTCCTGAGGTATCATAGATGTATAGATCTGAATATAGATGTGTATTACTTTCATTTAATACTGTCACTTGTTATATTTATTCATTTTTTTCTTCCCTCCATTTGTGTGAATGCAGTCTTTGGTGCAGAACTCTCGGAAGGCCGGAATCACATCTGCTATGGCATGTAGCACACTCAACAATGAAGAACTGGTGAGTGATATGTGTGTGTATGTGGGTATGTGTGTGTGTGCATGAGTAATATAAATAGAGAGCTATACTGTATTGATTGTATTGTACCATTTTTTCTCTGGGAAAATTTGGCTGCAACAGTAGAAACATAATAAATTGATATGTAACCACCCACACTATGCATATTTACACATAGACACAGTGCAAAGACATCTGATAGAACAAAATAAAGCATTCACATTTAGTGACCAATACTATTTGACGTATAAAAAAAAGTATTTGATTGACTCAAGCAAGCTACAAAGTTAAACATTTCAAAGCTGAGATATCAGTTTTCTTTATTTGCCAGACCTTATGCTCAAATGCAAGATGCACAGGTAAAGAAAACAGAGCAGCAAATATTTCAGTCAGCAGACTTTTATCAGTGCTACACAAAGACATAGTCAAGAGCAAATAAATGCACAAGCTCTAGTCACACCTGGATCCAATCACAGAGGTGTGACCTTTCCTCCTACCAACCAATGACCAAAAAAGAAAATCCATTGATATCTCAGCTTTGAATTGCAAGTCATTTGTTTACATTTGCCATGTTGAGCTGCTTCTTGAACTAGACACCCAATAAAGTGACTACTATTTCTTTGTAGTAGTCACTTTATTTAAGATGTAGATTGAAGATCCCTAATTTTTTTTGTTGTGGTCAGCACTACTTACATACTCACATATCTCTCCCAATTAAGATGTAGAACCTACCAAATATACTGTAAAGCACAATCATAGTGTGGTTCCAGAGAGACAGTCTAAACTGATTCAGCAAACCACTAACACACATGCTCCTGCACCCGCTAATCTCTTACATTTCCCCTAATTGTAAAAAATTCAACATCCCATAATGCACCTCACTCTTCTGTTTCCTGTCTTCCTGTTTCTTCCATTCCTGCAGAAGAGTCATGTGTATAAAAAGACGCTACAGGCTCTGATCTACCCCATCTCTTGTACCACACCGCATAACTTTGAGGTTTGGACAGCCACCACCCCCACCTACTGCTACGAGTGTGAGGGGCTGCTCTGGGGCATCGCCCGGCAGGGCATGCGCTGCACAGAGTGTGGGGTCAAATGCCACGAGAAGTGCCAGGACCTGCTCAATGCTGACTGCCTACAGAGTGAGACAGTAGAGTTTATAGAACTGTATTGTTACGACAAATTTAATGATGCTCTTAATTGGTTTTCCTCTGAATTAACATTGCTTTCTAGTCTTGACAGCTGAGTGTAGAGAAAATTACTGACTAAGATTTTCTTTACAGTAGTGGTGATAGGAGCCATGGATCACAATTCCTGCAATGCAAATACAGCCATTTTACTTTGTAAAATAATCAGCGAACCTAAATGTGATTTTTCTGGTATATTTGAAACAATAATGTTTTCTTGGAGTGCTATTTTTCATTCATTCAATACATTTTAGGTCAAAACCTGACGTATTTCACATCAAACCATTCTGAAAAACGTACGCAAGAATTTTGAAAAAGTTGGTGGAACTCCCCTTTAATCCGTTAATGTAATTTTACATAGTCATTTAATTTATTTTTATACGTAATTTACAAGATATAATTTTAAAGAAGATAGAAGTATAATAAAATAACAGTATAGCAGACAGATTTTGTTGCCAGTGGACTTTAACACAAGGTTTTCTTATAAAGGATTTCTTCTGAATGATTAATACAATTAAAAATATATTTATGAAAGGGCAAACTTTGAGTCGACAACCTGCTTTCTCCTGAACTGATTCTTGAAATCGGTTTTGATATTCATTAGCTGGGATCTAATTTACTAATATATGTGGACTACACATAGCTCAATCACAGATGTTTTCCTGGTACAGAGGATGAGAGTTGACTGCTTTGCTATTCAGTAATTGGCCAGATGACTAAATTTTAATGTACAAAAACTGTAAATCTGGCCCAATATGGTTTAAGTTTACTTGCCCTAGTTTATTTGAGCATACCAGATGTTCTGGATCTCTGTTATCTGCATTTCAGGAGCTGCTGAGAAGAGTTCTAAGCACGGCGCAGAGGATCGCACTCAGAATATTATCATGGTCCTGAAGGACCGTATGAAGATCCGCGAGCGCAACAAACCAGAGATCTTTGAGCTAATCCAAGAAGTTTTTGGTGTGGTCAAGGCGACCCACGCCACTCAGATGAAGCAGATCAAGCAGAGCGTGCTTGATGGAACCTCCAAATGGTCAGCCAAGATCAGCATCACGGGTTAGTGTTTCTGATCAAACTTATTAGAACAGACATATTGTCATAAAAGCCTATTTATGAACACTATGAGTCCTATGGAATTAGATTAAATTACAGCATTAGTGGAGGATAAATAGACTGGGTTTTGAGCTATAGTTCTGTTTATGTGTGTTGCAGTCTTCTCTTGGCAAGTACTTAGCACAATGAAACAATCTTGATCTGTTGATCAGTTTTTCTGCACAGTTTTTTTTTCTCTGCACAATTGAATTTTCTGGTCATCTATTATGACACGGATCAAGACACAACTAAGCAGCAAGTTGTCTGATCACTTTTCAGATTGTATGTGACCCTTTTATTACTCCTAGTTAAGTATTAAATATACCGCATAAACAATAGAAGTGAAGGTGATTTTTTTGTGTTTGCTATATATGAATTAATTCATAGACCAAAGTAAATTAATTGAAGATTGAATGGAATGTGTGTGTGTGTGTGTGTGTGTGTGTGTGTGTGTGTGTGTGTGTGTGTGTTTGCGCCTCTCCCTCAGTGGTCTGTGCCCAAGGGCTACAAGCAAAGGATAAGACTGGCTCCAGTGACCCCTACGTAACAGTACAGGTGGGAAAGACCAAGAAGAGGACTAAGACCATCTACGGCAACCTGAACCCCATCTGGGATGAGAGTTTCCACTTGTGAGCAATCCCCTTCATTTGTATGACTTATAGCTCACTTAGCACTGCCTGTGTCATTAGGAATAGCCATTTAGGTTCAGTATTTAAAGCCAGTTTTATGATCATTCCATATGTATCTTATGAACAAAATGAACAAAATTTTGTTTCTCTAGGACACAGTGCTGCATTTAACACAGCAGCAACAGTACAAGCAGACAATACAGATAATAAGTTATACAAAACACTGCAACTTAAACTATACAATACAACAGTGGTCACCAGCCCTGGTCATAAATATCTGCCCCCCCCTGCACAGTCTAGTTACAAACACAATCTACCAGACCTGCTTCAGCTTATGAACCTCTTCCCAAGTCCCTGATTGGCTGCATCAGTGTTAAGTATTGGGGGGGGGTGGCAGCTTATTAGGAAAAAAACTAAGCTCTGCATGAAAGTATATCTCTAAGAGGATTGGTGACCACTGTTAAATAATATAGTATGAAGTATGCAACTATGAATCACAGGACAATAGAGAGTAGACAATGACAGTGACAATGAAGTGAGAGAAAAAAAGTCCAGCTGTCAGACCACAGCAGTGAAGACTGATGTCCATGTATTGTTATCAGTGCACAAGGATAATTAAAAACAGTCCTTAACATGTCTAGAGTTATTGTTAAGTTGCTATACTAATTATGTGTAATTACATTGAAAATTAAATCATTAGTTATGTGACCACATTTCTGATTGATTTACATTTGTAACGCTGGACCGGAGGGAGACGAACGCGGAAGAAGCTACCTTCTTCCAGAAGCTACAAAACCAGTTCCAAGTTCAAACACGAGAAAACCAAAACCGCCAGTGAAAGTACAAAAGGGTACATTCAAAAGACTAAGTCGGTAACAACGATAGAACAGGGTCATAACAGGAGATCATAGAAGATGAAGAAATCGCTCAGTACATTCTTGAGAAACAGAAGCAATACCTTGCACCGAAGCCTACTTTGAACTAGTCTTAAATAGTGTCTCAGTAGGTTAACCTGTACAGGTGCGTATGATCAGTAATCAGGAGACTGCGAGCGTTGGTAGTGACATGGGTGCTCGTCCCCAGTCATGTGATCTCCTGATGCTGTCTGGGAGATGGAGTTCAAGATGATATCCGAGTCCGCCTGAGGCGTGACAACATTAATGGAGAAGACGTGGAAATGGTTTTGGAAATTGACAGCTTTTGCCTACTCAGAGGTTTATACACTGAAGAAATATAACACAGTTTAGTGTTTGGGAAACCAGGGATGAAGGAGCTTGAAAAGATCTCTACAAACAAAGATCAGAATTGTCCAGGCTGTTGTCTTCTCTGTGGTTCTTTATGGGTGTGAAGGGTAGACAATAAAGAAGCGAGGCTGGTGTTTTTTGATATTTTCAAAGACTTGTAAGAGTACACTGGACAGCAGAGGAAGCAAATGAATGGATTCCCCAACGAAAGCAAGCCTCACCTTTTACTCAAGGCCCAGATAACCAAAGTGAAACCATCTTATTTTTGGTTCTGATGAGAATGAAATCATTGGATAAGACCATTATGCTTGAAAGAGTCAAAGGTAAAAGAGGAGAAAGGCGACTAGCACAGAGGAATCATAGACCAGCCATTCAGAAGCCTGAAGGCCCAAACAGAAGACAAGATATTCTGGAAAAACACTTCCCATGATTTCCTGACCCTTAATAAAAATAATAATCAGCAGATTTGAGTCTGAACCCATTGGTTTGATGTCAAAAAATGGCAAAAATGTCAAATTCACAACTGTGATATCAGAATTTCTCCACTTGCACACACGAGAGAGAAATAATTAAATAATATAAAATTATGAATTACTTTGCTGATTCTCGAGGTAACTGAGACTTCTATGGGCTAAAGTTTGTATTGCTGCATTTATATACTGTCGGGACAGAGCGCTCAAACTGCAAAGTGTTCAGTTTAGCACAATGAAAAATGTTATAAAATAGAGATCAATCATATACATGTGTAATCTAATGCTAAGATTGTCTCCTTGTTGGCAGTGAGTGCCATAACTCGTCAGATCGTATAAAGGTCAGAGTGTGGGATGAGGATGATGACATTAAGTCTCGTGTGAAGCAGAGGTTCAAACGAGAGTCTGATGACTTCCTCGGCCAGACCATCATCGAGGTCCGAACCCTCAGTGGAGAGATGGATGTGTGGTACAACCTGGGTGAGCAGTGCATGTGTGTGTGTGTGAGTTTAATTATGCAGATGAAGACTAAAGATAGGGCAGAAAAGGGAGATCTAAGAATAGAAAGAGGTCGAATTAAGTGATGACCTGTCTTTCTTTCTCTTTTTTTCTCTCTCCCTCTCTTCACAAAGACAAGCGCACTGATAAGTCAGCTGTATCTGGAGCCATCCGCATGCGTATCAGCGTGGAGATCAAAGGAGAGGAGACTGTGGCCCCATACCATGTCCAGTACACCTGCCTGCATGAGGTCAGCTAAAGGTCACACTCTATGAGTCAGCCAGCGAAGCGTTCTGCTAACATCACACTGTTTTTAAACACTGGTTTAGCATTTCTGAGTCTGATTTCTGTTCAAATATATCTAACACTTCTAACAATTTCCCCCTTATCCCAGAATGTAGTCAAACAATTAAGACATGTTTGATGTCCAAAATTTGCTTCTTTAGTTTTGCACTGAAAGTATAAGGCTAAATTCATTATTCAGTAACAGAAGCACAAAAAATAACTCCAGAACAACTACTGGCAATTTTCCCTGGTAAGTAGCCATTGTGGATTAAATGATATTTTCAACAGTATTTCCAAGTTTGGTCACACATGCAAGTACACGCAAATCACACATACACACAGTCAGCTGATTAAGCAATATGTTTAAAAGACATGCTTTGATCTATTTGGATGGAGCGCCATGGCAAACCTTCTAATAGCCGTTGTAGAAGTGCAGAGGAGAATCTCAGATTGGCAGATTTAAATGGTAACTCACTCTTTCGCAAATCACCCTCTTGTGTGTGGAAAGTGGGTTTGGCTTGTAATCCAAATTAGTGAAAAGTCATTTGACATGTTGAGATTCCAATTACATTTTCAGAATGACTTACTTGCAAGATTTTACAAAGAAATTCAATTTACACATGTGAAAATGACATAAATGTTAGTAAAAAGTCATTTCTTAAAAATAAAAACTAAATTCAATTTATATTAGTGGAATTAAATTTTTAAACTGAATTCCTTAGAACAAGAAAAATAAGAAACAAAGGCTGAAACAATAATTAGAGCTTCAGAAAATCAATCTAAGTTCTGATGTGGAAAAAAATACATGTTAAAATTTTTATTCATGTTAGTAAAAATTGCTACTGCAGTTATAATGAATGGGAAAAGGGCTTGAAATCTTATCAATGAGAAATAAACTCTTGCTTGCTGAAAGGTAATACCTACAATTTAAAGTCAAATTTTAAGATGTATAATGTATATGTGTTTTTATATATTGTTTTTTTTCTAGTATCAAGAACGTTTCCTGATAATGTTTTTTTAGCATAAAGAACTTTGCCGGCACTTCGCTCCTCTAAATCTGTAGCTTTGTGTCAAAGACTTTTCGTTTCCTTTGTTTCTTTCACGTTATCACTTTGGCAGTCAATCGGAGATTCACTTGGTGTGGGTCTTTAATATATATGGCTTTATGTGGATTTTTACACAGGTAAAAATAAAGCAGCACCGGTGTGCTAATCACCACCACAGTGACTTTATAAATCGGACTTACTTACTTTGTCTCACTTTTCACTGCAGCTGTCAAGTTTTATAAATCTGATTCAAGTCTATTTGAGACAGCACTGTTGTTTGAGGCAGGTTTGTGATAGGCATGCAGTTTGCATAGCTCTGTCTCGTGGGGTGTAAGCTTCCATTACTTGTTAGCTACATTCAGTGGATAACTAAAGATGTCAATATGTCTTGAATGATCGACTAAACTTGAGGTAAGGGAGACTGTGAGAATTAGATTTTTTAAAAATCTGTCCTAGTGTTGATGGAGGGTTTCTTGAGGGTCTTATTGGCAGTGTTGCTATCTCCAGCACCTGTTCCATTACACCACTGAAGAGCAGAATAGCGGTGTGGTGAAGATTCCAGACGCTAAAGGAGACGATGCCTGGAAGGTTTACTTCGAGGAGACGGCACAGGAGATTGTGGATGAGTTTGCCATGAGATACGGAGTGGAGTCCATCTACCAGGCTATGACGTAAGCAATTGAGGGAGATGTAAAAAAATGAAAATTAATAATTGGGGGGGTTGTTGTGGTGTTACAATGTTTTCCTGATCATATAATCATAATACAGATATCTCTTGTGTTTTCCTCTGCCTTCTTTTCGTCCTTTTCATTATACAATGGTTCATGAAAAAAGATTATTTTGAACAAACCTGACAGGGTTGTAGCTGTTTCCTATAAACCATTTCAGTGAACAGAGAGAATAGTGTCATGCATGAATACATTCATCAGGCCTTACTGTGTCTTGCAAGTTGCACCAAAAATATAAAATGAATATTAAATATTTAAATGAATATTTCTCAAACTGTACTAAGATTTTAGAATCTTTTGAATAATAATAATAATAATAATAATAATATGTTTAAGTTATTGTTTATTGAATTGTGGACCTCCACAAGTCTGGTACATCACTGGGAGCAAGCACCTGAAGGTACCATGTTCATCTGTTCAAATGATAACATTCAAGTTTAAACACCATGAAACCATGCAGCCATCACACTGTTCAGAAAGGAGACACAGTCTGTCTCCTAGATGAATGTACAGGACTTTGGTGTGAAGAACAACAACAAACAACCTTGTGAGGAGGCTGGAGGTACAAAAGTATTTCTATCAACAATAAAACATGCTTTATTTTGACATGATCTGAAAGCCCTCAGTAAAAAAGAAGCAACTGCCCCAAAATGGCCATAAAAAAACAGATTGCAGTTTGTAAATGGACATGAGGACAAACATCTTATTATTTGGAGAAATGTCCTCTGGTCTCATCAAACAAAAATGGAACTGTTTGGCTCTAATGACAAGGAGCACCATCCCACCTGTGAAGCATGAGGGTGGCAGCATCAAGTTGTGCTTTGCAGCAGGAGGGACTGGAGCACTTCACAAAATAGATGGCATTATGAGGAAAATTATGTGCAGAAAGCAACATCCCAAGACATCAGCCAGGAAGTTAAAACTTGGGTGCAAATGGGTCTTCTAAATGTACAATGACCTCAAGCATACCTCCAAAGTTGTGGCAAAATGGCTTAAGGACAACAAAGTGAAGGTAATGGAGTTCAACACTGAGCTCAATCTCATAGAAAATTTATTTGCAGAACTGAAACAGTGTGTGTGAGCAAGGAGCCCTACAAACCTGACTCAGTTAAACCAGGTCTGTCAGGAGGAATGGGCTAAAATGTCCCAAGTTAAACATTTTAAAGGCAATTCTAACAAATACTTACCACATGTATGTAAACCTCTGAGCCACTGAGAATGTGATGAAAGTAATAAAAGGTGAAATAAATGGTCTCTAGTATTACTTTGACATTTCACATTCTTAAAATAAAGTAGTAATCATAACTGACCTAATAAAAGGAATGTGTACTGGGATTAAATGTCAGGAATTGTGAAAAGCTGAGTTTAGATGAATGTAACTAAGGTGTATGTTAACTTATGACTCCAACTGTACTGCTGGATTACGTCTTTTTATTAAAAGGCTCAGCCAGAGTGCTCTGTACATGTTTGCAGGCACTTTGCATGTTTGTCTTCGAAGTACATGTGTCCTGGCGTTCCAGCCGTGATGAGCACCCTCCTCGCCAACATCAATGCTTACTATGCTCACACCACCCAGTCCTCCAACAACGTGTCTGCCTCTGACCGTTTCGCTGCATCCAACTTTGGGGTACATTACTTTTATATCATCATAATCGAGTAAACTTTAGAACTCATGTAACTCATCAAATAGCTTTATTTTCCACTGTATTTCATTATTGCAACTGTTAGAAAGAAATAAATGCATTCAAAATATAAATGGTTGCATCACCTCAACATAAAATGTAACTGTTTGTTAATGTCAACATATCTATAGTTGGTATGAGAGACTAAGACATTTATTTGACTTACAAACTGAAGACACGTTGACATTCATGTTGGGGTAACAAACATGCTGATTTTACCATATTTAAATAATGGAAATGTGTGGTCATATTCATTTTTGTGACTCTTTACATCTGGGTAAAGTATAGGAATCACAGCTTTTTTATTCTGTATTTTATACATTAGTTCAGGCTTTAAATTCTACTATATACAGTACATAAAGGTTCAGTGTCATTATCTGGGGTTGTTTGTTAGCTTGTTCTTATTGTATGTTGGTGTGTCCTGCAGAAAGAGAGGTTTGTGAAGCTGCTGGATCAACTGCACAACTCCCTGAGGATTGACCTTTCCATGTACAGGGTACTGATTCAATACACACCACCAGAGATATCATAACAATCACCTAACAACATCCTAGTATCCATCTTCAATAACATAGCAGTCACATAGCAACACTCTAGAAACCACCTGTAATAACATGAACTACTGAACTACATGCTAGCAACCACATAAGACACCATGGCAACCACCCTTAGCAACCTTAGCATCTTCCTGGGATAAAATGGCAATCATCTAGCAACTGCCTAGTAACACCGTTATCAACCTCCTTGGATACCTTAGTAACACCATAGCAACCACCTGGGATACCATAGCTACTCCTCATAAGGGTGCTTTCTTCTGTGTATGTGTGTGTGTATTGCAGAATAATTTCCCTGCCAGTAGTCCTGAGAGGCTGCAGGATCTGAAGTCTACTGTGGATCTTCTCACCAGCATCACCTTCTTCAGGATGAAGGTTTGTGTTACAGTGAACAACACATAAGCACAGATATTTGAGCCTTAAAATTGTTCTCTGGGTAACTTCATAAGGCAAGCAAGGAACATTCCTAACTTAGCATCTGATAATGTATGTCTTAACATCTGTGTGTTTGTGTGTGCAGGTCCAGGAGCTGCAGAGTCCTCCTCGTGCGAGTCAGGTGGTTAAAGATTGCGTGAAGGCCTGTCTGAACTCTACGTATGAATACATCTTCAACAACTGCCATGAGCTCTACAGCCGAGAATATCAGACTGACCCGGTTAGTGTGCGAGACTATGTTTGCATGTGTTCATGTGCGTAATACCCATTAGGGTGACTGCTCAGAGTTGCTGGGTGAAACCATTTATTTAACAATCCTGACTTTGAAGTTTCTCTAGAATGGAGCATTTCACATCAGACCCCTCTCAATGACTTTTTCTTTACATTTTAAACATTTATTTAGGCAGAACTTTTGAAAAAAAAATCAGTTCGATTCCCATTTGAGGCAATAATAACTGAAAGTATGAGTTCCTTTTATGTACCTTCTACTATTAAGGAAACATTTTCTAAACTTTCATGAGTCATTAGTCTAAATATTATATGCCTTCTATGTTTATTTATGTTTTAAATTGTATTTGCTAGTGTTCAAAGCTTTCTGGGACATGTCATTAGGTTATGAGATATTAATAGTTCAGCAGGAGTGCTTATTCTCTATTGTTTTCTTGTCTTGCTTTGTTGCTTATATAATACATTTTAATTGTTGACTTATTTAATGCAGAGCTGTTTGTAGAAATACTCAAGAGTTATTTGATGCAGAGAATTATGTAAGGGACTGATTTCCTCTCCTCCTGCTGAGCGTTAATTAGTAGCAGTAGCTGAGATTTGTTTCATGCAGGCATGTGTTTGCGCAGGTGTAAGTGGCAGGAATGTTTTTGAATTGCTCCAGAGCTGATTGGTTTTACACTGATTCAGGAGTGTGCAGGTGTTTGATGCAGAGTTTTAGAGTCTCATGAGTCGAGCCATTCACCTCCGGCCCAAGGCTACACAGCAGTTTTTCACCACTTTCATGCTCAAGTTGTCATGGTGATTCCACCACAGGCGACTTTTTTATTCAGCAGCAGCAGGCAGAGAACAGGGAGCCTCTGATGGACATTTTTTTTAAGAAAATAAAATATTGATCATTGGGCTGGCATGGCAGTTATGAACAGCTGCAATGTTTCTCTTCTCTTTTCTTCTCTTCATCTCTTCTCTTTTTGTTTTCTCTCTTCCTCTTCTCATTTTCTCTTTCTCTTCTTTTCTCTTCTGTTATCTTCTCTCTTCTTGCTTTCTCTTCTCTGCTCCTTTTTTATCTCTTATCGCTTTCTCTTTTCTTCTGTGCTCTTTCTCTTCTCATTTTCTCTTTTTCTCTTCTCATTTTCTTTTTCTCTTCTCTTCTTGCTTTCTCTTCTCTGTTTCTCTTCTTTTGATGTCTTCTCATTTTCTTTTTCTCTTGTCATTTTATTTTTTCTTTTCATTTTCTTTTTCTCTTCTTTTCTCATTTCTTTTTCTTCTCTTCTCTACTCTCCTTTTGATCTCTTTTCATTTTCTCTTTTTCTTGTCTTCTCATTTTCTCATCTTCCTCTTCTTTCTTTTCTTTTGTCATCTTTTTCTCTTCTCTTCTCATCTCCTCTCAAGATAGCAAAATGCTAAAACTTAATACCAAATAAGTAAAATAAGTTTTTTTTTTATTTATTACCTGAACTGTATCAGATGTTCAATCTGTGTGTGTGTGTGTGTGTGTGTGTGTGTGTGTGTGTGTGTGTGTGTGTGTGTGTGTGTGTGTGTGTGTGTGTGTGTGTGTGTGTGTGTGTGCGTGCATTTCCAGTCTAAAAGTGTCCCTCCAGAGGAGCAGGGCCCAAGCGTCAAAAACCTAGACTTCTGGTCCAAACTCATTACCCTTATTGTTTCCATTATAGAAGAGGACAAGAACTCCTACACACCTTGTCTTAACCAGTGAGTGTTTGCGTATAATCAGAGGTTTGTGTAAAATGTATGTTGTAATTGATTTCAGATTTCTTTATTCACTATCACTAAATCACTATCACTTTATTCACTATCACTAAATCCTTAATATTAGACTTGATAGGAGACACACAGTAGCTATTTGTATTTGTTGTTTTGTTTTTGAGAAAACATTAACAGACTACACTACGCATTACCCCTTTTTTACAGGTTCCCTCAGGAGCTGAATGTGGGGAAAATTAGTGCTGAGGTAATGTGGAACATGTTCGCTCAGGACATGAAGTATGCCATGGAAGGTGAGGACTGCTGTAGTCACTGCTTTAGACATTATTTATGAATATGCAGTATGCACTGAGGATGAGGCTGGCTAGAAGATGACTAATGCAGATTATACGTGGAAAACAATAAGCTATAGTGTCTAACTGTATGTCAACAAGAGTATCAACAAAGGTTGGTGTTTCAAGTGGCCGTTAGTACACATGTGTAAAACCCCAGCAATGCTGCGTTGCCTGACACACTTGTGCCAGTCCAACATACCAAATTGTTAATATCACTGCTGTCCACCACCCAAATAATATCTGGTCAGTGGTAGTCCAGTGGTGGTCCCTTTCCACTGAGGTACCAAATAAAGAGTGGTCAACAAACTGTGTAGTAACAGACTAATGAGTTGTGAAATATATAAGGCATAGATCATACTTTATGGCCAAATCAGTTGTAAGCCTTTCAGTCCTGCTGGTAAAGTTGCAGGTGCTGCTGCCCCTGCGGATTCCTCTCCATCTGTGCTTTCTTTATTGCTACGCTTTTCCTGAGCATGTCGCTGCTTTAAGTGCAATCTGTCCTGATGGACTGATGTTGTCTGTTTTAGAGCATGAAAAGCACCGGCTGTGTAAGAGTGCAGATTACATGAACCTTCACTTCAAAGTCAAGTGGCTATACAATGAATACTGCAAGGAGCTGCCCTGCTTCCAAGACCGTGTGCCAGAGTACCCGGCGTAAGTACTGTCAAATCCTTCTGAAATACTCTAAATCTTCTCTGCATACTGAAGTACTCCCTGTTAGAATGGTGAACCCTACAGGAAGATGTACAGTGTTTTGTTGATGGATGGATGGATGGATGGATGGATAGATGGATAGATGGATGGATGGATGTTTGTTAGTTTGATTGTTAGTTTTTTAGTAGGTTAGATTGATAGATACACATTCACATACACTAGATACACTAGCCCAACTAGAATATAATATCTACAGAAAGTACTACAAATCATAGTCCCATGTACTTCTGTGGACACAGTTATTAATTAGGGCTGTACAATATGGAAATAACTAGCAATGTTCAATATAACTTGCAACGATATGAGAAGCGATAAATAATTGTTAAGATAGCGTGCCTGACTCTGCCTGACTGGATGTGCCGCAAGTAGAGACTTTTTTTGCTGTGTAAAAAGAAATATAACTCTCCTTTAAGAAAATGCAAAAAATACAAAATTACAAAAGCACCATTGAGCGAATAAAAAATAATGAAATATTAAAATCTACTTACATCAGAACTACAAGCACTTTTTGTGCAATGAACAAGGACACAGTCACTGATGTTCAGCACCGCCTTGTGCAGAATTTGTAGCCCGTGAAACATGAATGAGTTTGAGGAGCTTCAGTCTAAAAACAAGATTCCCTGAATAGATTTATAGCCCACTATAGACCCTTATAAATTATCTACAGATGTTCAAATTGTTAACAAATTAAACTGAAACTCAATTGCTTCTAAATGATTGGGTTAAGCGTTAGGACTTGGACCAGGATTAGGTCTAGGACCAGGGTTGGGTTTAGGTTTTGGGTTGAGGTTAAGGTTAGGATTAGGATTAGAGCCAGGTTTAGAGTTAAAGACAATTGTGGTCAATTTAGTAAATATGTAGTTGAATGTAACTCGAATAAATTAAGTATCTACAAAGTATCTAATACATATTTAATATCTTAAAAAACTAATTTATGATGACATAGATTGTTGCTTCCTATATTTTACCATACATTCTGTGCATTTACACAAAGCACTGAGAGTGAGAGTGGTGATCATGTTTGGAGCATTTTTACAGGCTAATAGGGATAGGGTTGTTTTTGAGCTGTGAATGTGTGTCTTTTGTAACTGACTTGGGAGAGCAGGCTTCAAGCCCAGCACAGAAATAATTCGATCCCACTCTCTCATCACAGCCCTTAATGGTGTGTTTATTGCAGAAACTCAAATATGATTTATTTTGCAATCCCAGTTAAAATCATTTAGCAAATTGCTTCTAATGCATCTTGTTACATTACTATACACTACAGAGCAGCAATTTCTGTCCTTTTGTACTATTTCTTTAGAAAACTTCAAGCTGTATACTTTGACATGACCATGGTTGCAGTAATTACAATAATAATATAATTTAGTGACAATTGACTGTCTCTAATAGGTGGTTTGAGCCTTTTGTGATTCTCTGGTTGGATGAAAATGAAGAAGTATCTAAGGATTTCCTGCATGGTGCCCTGGTGAGGGATGCAAAGGATGGGGTAAATATCACACCTCTATTTATTTAACAGGTTATTGTTTATATTTATGCATGATCTGATGTTCATTACTTTGATATTATAATGACTCTATATGGATTATATTGATTATAATTAATTATAATAATTAACCTAGTTGTTACAATATATCATATGCTGAAATTTTTCACATGTAACAAGAAATAAGTGTTTGCCCTTAGAGCCACATGTGTCTGGCAATAGATCTGACTCTAAAGTCCTGTTCACAATACTTATGAATCTTTGCCAAATGGTCAAAATATATCAAAGTTTTAAAGATGTTATTAATTTGTCAAATAATTTCTTTCTATTGATCCAAGCAGTTTTATGATTCCTTTAAGGTCTCCTGTTCTAGGTCCTTCTACTCAATGTTTCTTCACATCACTCTCTCTCTCTCTCTCTCTCTCTCTCTCTCTCTCTCTCTCTCTCTCTCTCTCTCTTCTCTCTGCAGTTCCAGCAGACGTCAGAGCATGCCCTGTTCTCTTGCTCTGTAGTGGATGTTTTCTCTCAACTCAATCAGAGCTTTGAAATTATTCGGAAGTTGGAGTGCCCTGACCCTCAAATTGTTGGCAATTACATGAAGAGATTTGCAAAGGTGCTGCTTTATGCTTTATTGAGCTACAGCATACAGCCTACTGTTGGGTTTACGCCAAGTTTTGTCATGCTACATTTGGGTGAGGCATTGTGTTGGCCTACAGTCAGAATTGGACAGAATTTTATTGGGCTACAGTCAGGTTTAGACCAAATCTTATCAGGCTGTGGGCAATTTGGGACAGAATTGTTCTAGCTTACAGTAACATTTGGACATAAGTTTGTCGGTCTACCACTATACAGAGACATAATTTGTCCAGAATGCAGTTGGGTGTAAACAGAAAGGAAAGTGCTACTCCAGCATTTTTCCCTAATTTCTGTTTCCAGGTGCATATCATGCTGTTAAACATCATGGTCAGTAATTTTGAGTGAACTAGTACTGAAATTTGTGCTGGCCTCAAATCATACTCAACAGAATTTTGTTGGGCTGCACTCAAGTTCGGGTACAAAATTAGGCAGTGTTTCTGTAGTTAGACTGGGACACAATATTAGCAGTCTATATTCAGGTCTGGTTCAAAATTTCAGACCTTCTTTTGTACTTCATGGCTTGGCTAAGGAAACCACAGTTATCGACATTTTAATTAATTGATGAATTGTGATTTGTTTAATTAATTTCACTGAACTTTACACTTAAAAGGAGAATAATAATTCAATTATTAATATGTAAACAGTCATTCAGAATGAAAATGCTCTGTTGTGGAGTCAGAATTGTTCACAGTGGTGATGATAGGAAGCTTATGTCTGTTGTGTTTAATGGCTCTAAAGGCTAATTGACAGAAGTTAAGAATATGTTGCCTGGAGCCTGAAACATTGTTTTATGTTCATTTTGAGAAAATAACTTTAAAACTTACATTTATAAGTGCATTCATTCATTAGTTGTTAGGCAAAATAGCACCCAATTAAAATACATTTTTCAGTTTTACCAATATTTTACCATTTTCAGCATTACATATTAAAACCCACATGACACATATAGGTTCACTAGTCATCTTACATAGTAAACAAAATGGCTATTGTTGAGTTGTAGACATGGCAAGCCCTGATTCCTATCACCATCACTTTAAAGAAACCAGAAATTCCCTATTATTCAGAATTTTGCATCAAAATCAATTGGAATGAAATTGTTTACCTCTCAATCATTAAATTATACAGGTTTTTTTTTAAACCAGTCAAATCCTCCTTTAACATATCTCTTACTCTTGTTTTCTCTCCCCTTTCAGACTATCGGAACTGTACTTCTGTCTTATGCTGATATCATTGCCAAGGACTTCCCCAGCCACTGTAATAAGGAGAAAGTGGTATGTGGGTTTTGTGTGTTTGCATGTGTGTGTGTGTCTGTGTGTATGTATGTGTTTTGTCATGCTTTTCTCTGTTTTTTTTTCTTTCTCTTTACTTTGAAAAGAGTGAAACAGCTTTTATGATGTTTGATTAGTCTGGAAAAGGTATCTGTGTGTTTAATTGAGTGGGGATGGAGTAATTAGCTGAATGTAGTCAGCATGGTCTGAGAGGAATTGGCCCCAGTAGACATGCACACACACACACATCCTGTTCAGCTCACACAGCTAAGTGAAACTCTAATTGATTTCCAGCCCACTGTGGTGCATAGGCTGCTGGGAATTTGGTCTTATCAGTGTGTGTTTAAGTACTCTGATAATTTTCAGCAGGACACAGCATGAATTTACTGCTTGAAGTAGATAGTGATTTTGTGTTCCTCTGTGTGCCTCAGGGTTGGAGTGTGCTTGTGTGTATGTTTTAATTATGTTTTAATAGGTGAGTTTAATCATAAATTTCCTCTGTTTTCTTATAATCAGCCTTGCATCATCATTAATAACATCCAACAGCTGAGAGTGCAGTTGGAGAAGATGTTCGAGGCCATGGGAGGCAAAGATGTGAGTGCGTGCACAGTATTCCAAAACCTCATGTAGTTCTCATATAGTAGTCCAAATCTTCATATAGTCCTCATCTAGAACTCACAATTCTTATGTAATCCGCATGTGAAATTTTGAATCCTCATGTAGCACTAAACTGAGATTCCCAATCCTAATCAACTTTCACTTTGCACAGGCACAAAAAGGTTAACCTAGCAACGGCCACTTGATTGGCCAAGGGCGTTTTCCCTAGGGTCCTGGACCAGCATTTTCCTGCACTGTGGATTGGCTAATGTGACAAATGATCATGATGCACTGGATCTCCTAACAGTGTGCTGTGTCCAATCATGGTGACAGCTTTTAACAGTTGTAAATTCTGTTTATACAGTGGCATTCTTTTTTTCCCTCCATTTCACATATCAACTATCAACTAAAATGAATTATTTCATTGAAAATAGTGAAGTTTTTTCTAGTGAAGTTATTTATTTTTCATCCATGGTACATCCTGAATCAATTAAGGGGTGAGTGAATACTGTATGTTTAAAAAGGATGGTTCTTCAAGGGTTCTTTAGTAAATAAAATTGTTCTTTATAGAACCATGAACACTCAAAGAACCCTGTGGATCATGAAGATTTTCTTCAGATCGATGGAAAATGTGCATGAATGTGTTACAGATGGTTCTAGATAGCACCCAAAAGGTTTCTTTTATTGTTACAAGATTGGCATCATAACAATAAAAGAGCCATTCTATGTAGAACCGTTTTCAAAAAGGATTAAGAACCCTTGAAGAACTATATTTTTAAGTGTGTACCTATGGCTGCTTCATTGTAAACAGTGTTATTTTGAAGTCCCAGGGAACATAGTGTAAAATATTAAGAGTATTTGCATGATGTTAAAATTGTGTGTTGTGTGTTTAATTTGGTAACAAATTCATATATTTTTTTTTCCTTCTGAAATTCTAGTCCTATCTCTGAAATAACAACTTAAACAGATTTACAGCTTAATTTGTATATTTTTGACTGAAGATTTCATAAAATAATTGTTTAGAGATAGAATTCACTAACTGCCCCAAAAGATTCTATTACAGATGTGTTTTGAATGCATAGCTTTTCTGTTCTGTTCAGGTCCAGGAAAACATGTTGAACCTATTGCTCATGGTGGTTTATTGTACCCTACAGATGCAGCAGATACAGATTAGTTTGAAAAATGTGGGACTGTTTAAATGTCTTCTTATTAGTCCTCAGTTTCCTTTGCAAGAGAAGCTGTTTCTATAGAAGTTTCATATCTCAGCTCCACTAGTGCACTTGGAGTGGGGACTGCCTCCTGTGCTAGTTGTTGATTTATCTTTCACTTCCCTCCATAATACGCCATCACTCCAGCTCCCTGTTGAGCACTTAAATCTTTCTGTCATTTACCAGTCTCTCCCTCTCTCGTCTATCCATCCTGCCCTCTTTCCTGAGTCACCCTACAGTAAAACTCCTTCTCAGTCTGCCTCTTCCAAAACCTCTTAGTCATTCCCTCCTCCGCAGCAAAGCCTCTGGTCCACCTGTTACCCACTGACACTTGCCGCATAGTAATTATTGCATGACACACCATTTAATGCCTATCAGGCCCCTCCATGGGATGGCACATTAATTTCACAGCAGATCAAAACATTTACTGTGTATTACTCCATTTATGACTGATATCCTAATCTTCTCCTGAGAATTAATTCTCTGCATGCTTACAATGTTGACTGAATAATGAACTGCATTTGATGGATGACACATGCACTTAGACAAATAATGAATATTCAAAAGCACTCTCGCAATAACTTGTAACTTACTGATATTGTGAATGTATATTGGCCAATTATTCATTCGGTGGAGAGCAAACAAATGCATGGTACCTCGTTCTGTTTTAACCTCTCTTGGCTAACTGGCTGTTTCTGCTTCAAATTCCTGGAAAGTCAGCAAAGCCTGAATATTTAGTACACTGACGGGAATCTGTGGCTGACATGCTGAAGAGATTTACCGTTGCTAATGTGCTGTTGCTTCCTGGGAGTGATGTGCTTTGCATTTCAATGCTATTTTGGCAATGGCCATGATGCCATCTGTGTGTGCCTTTTTCACAGCTAAACGTGGAGGCCAGTGACTTCCTGAAGGAGCTGCAGGTCAAACTCAATAACGTGATGGATGACCTCAGCAGGATCTTTGCAGTCAGGTGGGTCCTGCTGTAAAGCTTAGTGTG
Source organism: Pygocentrus nattereri (assembly GCF_015220715.1). Classification (NCBI taxonomy): domain Eukaryota; kingdom Metazoa; phylum Chordata; class Actinopteri; order Characiformes; family Serrasalmidae; genus Pygocentrus; species Pygocentrus nattereri. The sequence continues at coordinate 15,444,028 of NC_051229.1, read as the reverse complement.
CACTTCACAACTGTTAGATTCTTAACAGATTTCAAAAACAGACAGCATCACCCACTTAACATCAGTCTTTGGCAGAGTTTCCTGATGTTTTGTTGGCAAGATGAGGGTATTGCACACATAAAGCATTTTAGCCTCAAAAGAGTCCAAATCTACATGTTATTACATGATTCAAACAAAGCTGGAACCAGACCTGTTTGTTCTTTTATGCACACACAAGAAGAAAAATTAAACATTCGAAAATATTGGAAGGCCTCCGATTACTCTGGAGCTAGATCATCAGATCATCCATGCCTGAGATACGACCTGGAAAATTGCTTCCATTTGTGAACGCTTGTCAGAAGGTGCAAATCGTGGTTAATAGTGGGCTTTAAATCGTTTATTGGAGGCCTGACTTAAGAGACGCTTAGTTTTAACAAATGTGATTCATATAGGACTGTCACAATTACTTGACTGAAAAAAATGAGGGCCATTTAACAGTAAGAAACTGTCTTGTTGTTGACTTGTTGCTTTGTTAAGTTGTTTGGCTTTTTTTATTGAAAAAAATCATACTAAATTTAGAAGTAAGATTAGATTTACTGATATAAATAATAACGGCAGCCCTACATTGATGTAATGGCATGCTGAGAATTTCTTTGTGCGCTGTAGTCAACTCATCAACTAAATAAAAAGCTCTTCTGTATCAGTTGTGACAGACCAGCAAAGCACTAAACCATGCAGTGAATGTTTGGTTTGGTTTTCCTGAACAGTTTGAAACCCTAAGAGTAATTAAAGCAGCATTTCAGGTAAAAAAATCAAATGGCAAATCTAGATGGTCACCCAAGACCTCTTTGGTGTCTTTGATGTTTGCTTCTTTAGGTTTGCACTGGAACTTCAGTCGAGTATAGCTAACAAGTTATGGAAAGTTGTGCCCTATCAATTAATCCGGTTCAGACTACATACTCAGCCTGCACTGAATTCTAATTTCAAGTAATTTCAAATAGACCTGCATGCATGGCTTCTGACATTGTAGAACATACTGTCTGTAAATTATATACAAATGTACACCCAAAATGAAAGCTTCAGGATTGCTGCTACTGCTATTAATGTACTTTTTATAATTTTTTGACACATTTTTGTCCAGTAAACATGTGATGATTAAGGCATGCTGTTTGTACAGTGCTAATTACTGAGATATAAGCTTCTATTAGCTACATTAGCCTCATTGCTGCTGTGCAAAAATAAAGCACTTCAAACATAGGGAAAGGGGGACATTGTGTAAGTTAGAATTTTTGTGAAACTGTTGCTTTAATGAAAAATACATCTTTGTTTACTAAAAAAATTCCATACAGAATCATCCATGTTTGTTTTATACAATGAGAAATTGCTCAGGCTAGAATTGCCTGATTTGCATACATCAGTTTGTACCCACATCCTTGACCTCACACATCCAGAGCACTTCAGTTAACTGTGAGTCCTCTCGCCATAGTGGGTACGTCTGTGTGTCCGTGTGTGTGTGTGCTACAGTTTCCAGCCCCACATTGAAGTGAGTGTAAGGCAGATGGGGGATATCCTGAGCCAGGTGAAGGGGGCAAACGTTCCTGCTAACGGCAACGGCAGCCTCACACAGGATGCCGACAACGTCCTGCAGCCCATCATGGATTTCCTTGACAGCAAGTGAGAAAGTACACACCCACATAAACCAGTGATCACGTCTACAGGCTTTAACTGTTCTAGGTTTCTCCTGCCACATATCTTGATACGGCTTTTTACATTTCGATTATTCATTCAAAAAATGATTGATACATCGTACCTAATTGAAACAAGCAAAGACTTTTTGTCAAAAACGCAGATCCTTCCTATGAATGCTACATTTGCCTGTTCTCTTAGTAGAACAGGAAATATTTTGTTATGATTTTAGTGTAAAGAAAAAGTATTACGATCGTTTTCATTTTTTATGGAGCCCTGCTGGTGACATCCTGTATAAATAAAAATGCGTGGCCACAACTTAGTGAAGCGTGGGACCAAGATCCTAATGTGTGGCCACAACTTAGTAAGGCATGGGAATGAGATCCTAATGCATTGCCACGACTTAGTAAAGTACGTGAACGAGATCCTAATGCATGGCCACAACTTAGTAAGGCATGAGAATGAGATCCTAATGCTTGACCACACCTTAGTAAGGAGTAGGAATGAGATCCTAATGCATGGCCATGACTTTGTAAGGTGTGATTTTTCACTTGCCTTACTGAGTCATGGCCACAATTATCTCATTTCCACAGCTTACTAAGTCATTGTCACGCATTTGGATCTCGTTTTCACATATTAATAAGGCGTGGTCATACATCATTTTTATTTAATTTAGATGTCACCAGTAGGGCTCAAAATTATTGATACAGAATGTAGATGTAATTTATTGCATAAGTAACAAATGATGTAATTAGATAATTAAAGTCAAATAGTACATAAAAATTATCATCCGTATATCTGGACTATCCAGATCTGTAGACTTTTAAAATAATAGCTTAAGAAATAGTTTGTTGTTTGTTTCTGTCAAACTGTAAGTGTAAATTCACTCTCTGCCCCTCTTTATCTACCTCTCTGCCTCTTGCCCTCTCTCTCTCTCTCTCAGTCTGACATTGTTTGCTAAAATCTGTGAGAAGACAGTTCTGAAGCGTGTCCTCAAAGAGCTGTGGAAGCTGGTTATGAACACCATGGAGAAAACCATCGTTCTTCCCCAACTTACAGACCAAACGGTGAGGGTTCCTCTCCTAACACACTGTCAAACACACGCACTTGTGTTTTATCATTAAATTACATCTTGATGCACAAGAGTTCCTTTGTGTATGTAATGTTTGATGATGATGGATTAGCAGGTGCTGTATGTCAGCATGATCCAGCCCATCAGCAAGTTCTCAGTGGGCCTTCAGCAGATGCAGAATACTGAGAAAGACTCAGCTCTCTACTTTCACTCCTTCTGTGATACACCTACACATACATGCGCACAAAACATGGAGATTGAAAACCTGCTGCCCAAGCAGCTGTAATCCTGAGTGTCCGCCAGCATGCTGAACCCACATGGTCTCTTCTGGTAAAAAGCTCTGGCAGCTGAGAGATCGAATTGCACCATTACAAGAATGGGAGCATAAATATGATACGGTGGGCAGAGAGGCCGGAAAAAAGCTCTTGTTGCTTCCTGTCTTTCAGCGCTACAAGAGGAGATGGGTTTCTGATCTAATGCAGTCTAGAGTTAGTGTTAGGTCAAGCTCTGTGGGAGGAGAGAGAGAGTGGGCTGTGTGAGTTTGAGTGTGTAAGTGTTTGAAGCTGCATTGCTCATGGAGTTCCTTTTGAGTGTCTGAGTGTATGCATTATGATTTTCATATGCTAAACACTTTTCCACTATCATTCCTCTGACCAGCATTTTTAATAGCTGATTCCTCTATTTTCAGGGCACGCAGCTCATCTTTAATGCTGCTAAAGAGTTGGGCCAGCTCTCCAAGCTGAAGGTAAACATGCTAAGTCATATACCCAAATAATAAACATTGGGGATGCACCAATATGGAAATTGTGGGCTCATGCCAATGTTCAGTGTTTGTCCTGTACATATCTGCCAGTGCTGGTAGCAATACATCAGTATGTATAAAATATAGACATTGGGACTAAACCTACCTGGATTAGCATTACAGAGAAATATAACAATTATTCCTGTAGGGTTATAGATGCAGTAAAATAAAGGAAATGGTGATATTTCAGTTTTGAAATCTATTTCAAATTTATTTATTTATTTATCAAATCTATTTATTTTGAATAAATATTGGTTTGAAGTATCATGCATCCTTAATAAAAATCCAGCAAAGCCTATATTTAGTATATGTTTTATCTTCAGTGCATCATGAAACTGCAGTTCGGTTCAATTATGTTGATATGAGTCGTATACACTGAACACCTGCATATGAGAATAACATTTAGCTAAATAATGGAATATAGACAATAAAACAATATTATTGTGGCCAAGAAATGTATGTAATCATTTCTCCAAAATAAGTGCAGCTGAATCACACTAATTAATAACGAATGTATATTAAATGTACATTTTATTATAAAACATTTGGAATAATGTAAATAAAATCTCATCATACTGACTTGTTTTCTGTTCGGCATTTAGGAGCACATGGTGCGAGAGGAGGCCAAGGCACTCACCCCAAAACAGTGTGCTGTCATTGAGTTGGCACTGGACACCATAAAGGTGAACACATACAACTCTCTTCACACACAATCATACGTTCAAGTTCACATCACAGTTGATTCTACACTGAGCACTGAAACTGTGCTTGAATGATTGCAGGGCTGTACAGTGCAATAGTGTCTGAGAAGCGATTCCAGTGCAAATACAAAAACAATCACAGTTGCACATGAACCCTGTGTATGCGTGCATTCATGATAGAAATATGTCTTAAATTATGAAGCAGGTTATGTTCCAGCGTTTATGGTAGTTGTAGTTCATCAGCTACTTCAAAGATATTTAATTGGTAGTATTGGTGAGCAAAAATTAATGACACATGAAATGCACATGTAGTATAGAAAGTCCAAAACATGTTCAGGGGCTGTAATATCATATGTATTGTGAGCAGTGATCAAGGATTTAACCATTTGCCTGTTGAAAAAAACGAAGTCAGCCCAAAGACGACTTTGGATTCAATAGATGAGACACCATACAAGTGCAAGTACAGCCTTTGTTATCTTTTGACTATATCCTTTTTTTTTTAATTCACTGATTCATTTATAAATCACATGTTAAATAATGTTGAGCAATGCAGGTCCTGCACTAATAAACTACCTCGCTGTGAGTGTGCAAACATGGGTGCATCCATGAGATCCCACTACTGTGGGAATTCCTCATTTTCAGTGACACATGCAAAAGTACCTGCAGCTGTAATAGCATGCTGTGTGGGGAAACTGTATTGTTGAGTCCCTCAAGGTTCAGTCTTAGGACCTTTGCTTTTCTCTTTGTACATGCTACCTCTAGGGGATGTCATTAGGAAGCATAGTGTACATTTTCATAGCTATGCTGATGACACCCAGCTATACATTTCTATTCCTTCTGAAGATCAAGACTCTGTAGACAGACTAACCAGCTGCATGTCAGATATTTCTCAGGGGATGTCGCAAAATTGTCTACAAATAAATAATTAAAAAGCAGAAATATTGATAATTGGTACAGAAACTCAGAGAAAAATGATTTATGAGAAACCTGGTTCTTTAGCTTCTTACGCCAAACCTGAAGTACAAAACCTGGATGTGATCTTTGACTCTGAGCTGTTTTATCCTGCATGTAAACACAGCCACTAAAGCTTTTTATCATTTAAGAAATATCGCTAAAGTTAAGCCTTTTCTCTCTTAGGGCGATGCAGAGAAACTTGTTCATGCGTTTTTTACAAGCAGACTTGACTGCTGTATTGCTCTTCTCACTGGACTTCCTAAGAAACCTATACATGCCTTACAACTCATACAAAAATTAGCAGCATCCTAACAGAAACAAAAAAGAGAGATCTGATCACTCCAGTTTTGAAAGAACTGCACTGGCTGCCTGTATCATTCAGGATAGATTTCAAGGTTCTGCTACTAGTCTTTAAAGCTCAAAACAACCTAGCACCTGCTTACATCATAGAGTGTCTGTCTGTCTATGTTCCGGTACGTAATCTAAGATCTACAGATAGTGGCCTTCCACAGACACCCTCTGTAAAATACAGAAAACAAGGAGAGGCCTCTTTCAGTTATTATGCATCTAATCTGTGGAACTTAACTCCACCATTTATTAGACAGTCAAGCTCAGTGCTCACTTTTAAGAAGCATCTAAAGTATCCCTTTAAGTTACCATTTAGTTAAAACTCTACGTCTTGTTGTGTTTATCTTGTAATTTAATCTTTTTCATTTTCTTCTGATTCTCTTCTATAACTATGTTTTATTACCTGTCAGTAAAGCACTTGGAGCTGCCACTGGCATGAAAAGTGCTATATTAATAAAATTATTTATTATTGTTGTTGTTGTTGTTGTTGTTGTTGTTGTTGTTGTTGCTGCTGCTGCTGCTGTTGTTGTTGTGGAGACGATTAATTACATTAACTACTGTACATTACTCAAAATAAAAATAAATATATTTCCATTCGTTTTCTGTTTTTTCATCAAATGCTGAATGGTACCACTTATTGTACCACACTGTTTAGAAGTACTATGATAGTTACATACAGCCCTAGACAATGTTTGTGAATTCATTCTGAGATAAGGCACTGAAAATGTGTGTGTCTTTGTGTATAACAGCAATACTTCCACGCTGGCGGGGTGGGTCTGAAGAAGACGTTTTTGGAGAAAAGCCCAGACCTGCAGTCTCTGCGCTACGCTCTCTCACTCTACACGCAGGCTACGGACAAACTCATTAGGAAATTCGTCCAGTCACAGCACACTCAGGGTACATCTCTGTCCACACCCCTCTGTCTGCATTTGTACACTTCACTAATCTCTTTTATCTCTTTTATAGGTCTGTGTACTCTACCCATCTCTTTCTCCCTCTTCCCCTCTCTCACTCTCACTCTGTCTCTCTCTCCTTTTAATTTTGTCCTTATCTCTCTCCCTTTCTCTTCCTCTTTCTCTTCCCCCTCTCCCTCTTTCTCTCTCTCTCCTTTTATTTAAAGGGTTTTCCGTGCACCTTTTTTACAACCCCAATTCCAATGAAGTTGGGACGTTGTGTAAAACATAAATAAAAACAGAATATGATGATTTGCAAATCCTTTTCAACCTATATTCAATTCAATACACTACAAAGACAAGATATTTAATGTTCAAATGGATAAACTTTATTGTTTTTTGCAAATATTCACTCATTTTGAATTTGATGCCTGCAACACATTCCAAAGAAGTTGGGACTTGGGCAACAAAAGACTGGAAAAAGACTGTCCGGATTGTTATCAGCGCAAAGTTCAAAAGCCAGCATCTCTGATGGTGTGGGGGTGTGTTAGTGCCCATGGCATGGGTAACTTGCACATCTGTGAAGGCACCATTAATGCTGAAAGGTACATACAGGTTTTGGAGCAACATATGCTGCCATTCAAGCAACGTCTTTTTCAGGGACGTCCCTGCTTATTTCAGCAAGACAATGCCAAGCCACATTCTGCATGCATTACAACAGTGTGGCTTCATAGTAAAAAGAGTGCAGGTACTAGACTGGCCTGTTGAGCAACTGAAGTTGTACATCAAGCAAGAATGGGAAGGAATTCCACCTACAAAGCTTCAACAACTAGTGTCCTCAGTTCCCAAATGCTTATTGAGTGTTGTTAAAAGGAAAGGTGATGTAACACAGTGGTAAACATGCCCCTGTCCCAACTTCTTTGGAACGTGTTGCAGGCATCAAATTCAAAATGAGTGAATATTTGCAAAAACAACATTAAATTAAATATAATTAAATTTAACAACATTAAATATCTTGTCTTTGTAGTGTATTCAATTGAATATAGGTTGAAAAGGATTTGCAATTCATCGTATTCTGTTTTTATTTATGTTTTACACAACGTCCCAACTTCATTGGAATTGGGGTTGTAAGTACATTTTGAAAATGTGCATAAAATAAAATGGAAAAGCCATAAAGAAAAGCCTCCATGTTGTAAAATAAGTTTTTACGCTTGGGTGAGGGGGAATAGTTGTATTATGTTTTAAGCAGAAATGTTAAAAAATGTGAAGGAAATAGATTTTGTGAATAAGCGATGATGTAGTATTTGGCATTACATGCCCCAGTGGTGTTCGCAGGGATTTGGTGGGTGACAGTGAAGTGGGACAGTGACATCAACGCTTATTATAAGGCCCACTACCTGCTCCACTCTGTGTCCTATTTAGAGCTAACAGAGGGCTGCCAAAACTGCCGAGAGCTAATAAAGATGTGAATCCCTCCATTGTATATGCCGCACATGGTGAACTGGATGCTTGGCTCACACTGCGCATCACAGGATCTCATGTTATCTTCAGGAATTTTCACAAAACAGTAGTAGATGAAAACTTAATTTGTATTTTCTTTTACAGACTTTCTGGAAATTTTTTACTTAAAATTTGAAAACATGAACGGAAATTACACTTCTCGCTCCCTATATCTCTTTATCTCTTTCTCTCTCTCTGTCTTCCCTTCTCCTTTGTCTCTCTCTGTCTCTCTAGCTCACTATGCCACTACTGTTTGTCCACTCCAAACTGTGTGTTGTTTGTGTTTTTTGTGTTCAGATGTTACTCTAAGTACTTATCCTCTCTCTCTTTCTCTCTCTCTCTCGCTCGTCTTCTCCTTCTTCCTCCTTCCTTTCTGTCACTTTGTCTCTCTGCTAGTCCATGGAGGTAAAGGGGTGAGGTTTACCCCCACTGAGGATGTGTACCCAGAGAAGGGTACGTCTCTAAAGGGCTCTGGGCACACAGGGCTGCTCCCTGCATGAGCATGACTGCACTTAAACAAAGACCTCATTCACATTCATGTATGCAAACGAGGTGTTTGCATATTTGTGTATGCATGTTAAGTAATTATGTTAATTGGGTCTAGCTCAGTGGCCTGCGTCCCACCATCACAGCTGTTGCAGTGGAGGTGCCAGTGCACAGGACACAGAAGACATATTGCACAGCTGTGGAATACAGTACACTGAGCTTTTGTGTAATATTTTGAATTCTGACCAGCAGTGAGCGCATATTTCACTGCACAATTCAGTTTGCTTACACTACTGTAGAATTATTTTTTTAAAATACATGCATATGTGCATTTTTACATCTCTTTACATCATAAGCCTCAGGTTAAGTCAAGTCAAGCTTTATTTTCATTCACACAGCCATACGTTTAGGGAGGAATGATTTTGGTCTGTAGATACATTACAGCAATAGGGCTGAAACACAGATTGTCTTTAAACTGAAATCACTATCTGAAAGAGTGCAGTTTTCATATTGCAGGAGCTGCAGTTTTTTTATAGCCTTCAGCGTTGTCTTAGCAGTTTTAATTGAGAAAATAATAACCAAATACAATGAGCTTGACCAATCAAAAGCCACGCCCTTGTGCTGTGATAGTACAACCACAATTAACAGGCGGTATGTTCAGCATTTAAGCCTGAAGACAGAAAAAGTAGATATTCTGGACTTTTTGGCCAAAAAACATCTGCATCTTAAATTATAGAAAATAATCTTTATTTAAATTGCAATATTGGTCATAAAATTCACAATTAGGTGTCTTGCTGTTTATTAAGTGTAGGACAATAAACAGTAAAACAAAACAAATGGACAGTCATTAACAGCAGTATTTCTGTTTTTGATGCAATGATCAATGACAGTCAGTCAATGTAAACTGTGTAACCGCAGTCTTTAGCAGCAAAAGAAGAGATTAAAGAGTGCAGACAGTCTAAAAAGTAGAAAGTGTCTTGTGTAAAATGTGAAAATTAGTGTCTCCCTCTCTCTCCATTTGTCTCTCTGTTGTCCTCACATCGCAGCGTGATATCTGAGCATGTATTTGATTGAATGAGCTGTAATGGTGGTGTTGGAGCGGATGAGGGCACAGACTGGCATTTAACCTGGCATACAGCCTGCCTGCTCATTCTTCTATGCCATTAGAAGACTATGCTGATCCTTTTTATAGTGTGTGTGTGTGTGTGTGTGTGTGTGTGTGTGTTCACTGCCAGCACTGAGCTTTGTGTCACGGTTTTACTGCTGTGCTTTTATTCAGTGAATTAGTTAATAGCAATTATCTAATTCATTGAGCAGTTTAATCAGCAGATGGACCTTTGGGTAGAAGTCTCAGTTATGCTGCCAAGTGCACTTTTGTGCATCTGGAGAGAAAGACTGCTATTTTTGCTTGAGGGAACGAAAAGGATTCCCCGAAATTGTGTAAAATGTTGTCTTCAGTAAGTTCTATATCCGTAGGCCAGAAAATGGCAAGTCTTTTAAAAAATGCACAGAGGTCATTAGCACAGTAGCACCATCTGGTGGGTAGTAGCATATGTTGACCAATTCTAAAAAGATCTCTCAGGAGTTAAGAGCGGTGGGCTCCTCCTGGTGTTTTTCGTTGTTGTAGGATAGGTATAGATATATATTTTTTCACCGAGGCCACAGGACCAAGCAGATTCCTTCAGATATTCAGTCATGTCTCAATAGCATTTCACAGAACACAGTGCAAAAGGTGAATGTATTACAGTGTAGAATCTGCAATGCATTTTGTGTTGTTTTGGTGTAAAAATGACCTCTTTCATTCATTTTCATTGGCAAATGTCTTTGTGAATGTAATTCTTTAACAGAATTTTCCTTTTTAAAAAGTATGTGGTACATCTCTATGAAAGGTCAATCTGTGTCATTTTTCAGCTTTTAAAGAGAGAGATGTTTCTTTCTAAATGGAGTTGGAACAGCTCTATATTGTGGTTCTAATTTGGAAAAAAAGAGGGAATTCAGGCAGGCCAAAGGTGCACAAGTTACACTCACAGAAAAAAGCTATGAAACTGTCACTGGGGCAGTTACCCTCACATCTTTAGTACACTAAATATTACACTAAAGATGTGCTCTCAAGGATACATCTCACTACCTTTAGTTAGGGAACATAATTGTACCATAATCCATTGAAATGATATTGACTCCACACACCCCATCTTGTCTCCAGGCTTTTAAGTTATTTTAAACATTAATTTATGAAAATGTGTAAATATGTCATTTTTTACTGGGAAAAACTTATTTAAGGCACACAATGGACCTTAAAACCACTGTGTACCTTTGAGGGCACATTGTTTGTACCTTGATAAACGAAAAAATATATACCTGCACAGAATCTTTATTTCTAAAAGTGTACATGAAATTAAAGATGGATGTCCAGCTTTTCTTTTATTTGTAAACGTTTGCAACAACAGTTTTTTTGCAGGAAATTACATTGTTGATATCATAACATATACTTATCGCTAAAAGTGACTTAGATATAAGCGCATTTCTAACGTTTCATTATGCATTTTCATTTCATATTATGCATTCTCATTTTTGCTTTCACATTGTTTTGCACAGGAAGTCAAAGTAAACGCAGCTACTGTCAGAGGACTGTGGCCAATAAACCTTTACTGTGAAAGAACAAAGCTTGAACTTGGCACGCATTGTCTTATCAGCTGAATGTTAGCTCACTGATGGCATGCAGCAATTCTCAGAAGGATTTTTAAGTGTGTTCCTTAGTTATTTCTCTCCCAATGTACAAATGCAAATGAGAGCTTGTGGAATGACATCAGGTGATGCATGAGCTGTGTGGCAGGAAAGTACGAGACGTGGCAATGCATAAACAAAGTGGAAACGTATCTAAGTTACAGCATATATACTGCATGTATATATGCAAAGGCTTTTCTGAGCAATGGCATATCTTGATACTGATGAATGTGAAAACTGATGTTTTTTCCTTTCCTTCAACCTTATTTTGCAGCCCCGAGTGTGGACGATGCTGTAGGAGAGGCGTCCATGACTGTGGAGACCCTTGGTGACCCCAACACAGGAGGACATAAAATCAATGTTAAAGGTATAAATCTCTCCCTCACCCTGTTTTCTCTTCAGCTTTTCTGGTTTCTCCATCTTTTCTTTGTAGATTTCACTGTTTGTTTGTTTGTTTTTTTTTTCACTTTTAACAGTGGTGGCAGCCAATGACCTGCGCTGGCAGACCCAGGGTATATTCCGCCCCTTTGTGGAAGTGTACATCATTGGGCCTCATCTCAGTGACAAAAAGAGGAAGTTTGCCACCAAGTCTAAGAACAACAGCTGGTCCCCTAAGTTTGGCGAATCCTTTCAATTGTAAGTGTTCTCATCTATGCAGTGCTCAGTAGCTCACATTTTGAGTAAAAGAATAGTTCTTGCATTAAAGAAACGCAATTTACACAAGTTTCCTGTAACCTCAGATGTGGTTCAAGACATGTTTAGTGTCTGAATTTCACTTCTTTAGTTTTGCTCTGAAGCTATGAGGCTTATGTTGCTAACAACTAGTGCAAGTTATTATTTATTAATGTGAACTAAAGTATGGACAAAATTCAGGCTTTATAACTGCAACCACTGTTTTACCTTTTTTAATAATTTTTTTAGATAGAAGTTTGTCATGCGCTATCAGAAACCATTTCAGCAAGTCTGTTTGCTTACTGAACAACTCTACATGGTTTGAGGCAAGTGTGTGATGTTTCAGGCATGCACATGATGCTAATTGGTGAATTTCCATTCCTTGTCCTTGTAACTTCAGTGGCAAAAAAGAAGCAAACATCGGACACTAACTGATGCGTAACCATGTAATTTTTTTCTTTTGTAAATTTAGCATAGGTTTATTTGCACAATGTTGCCACCCATTAAAATTCATATAAAATAATTTGCATTTGCAATAATAACATTTGCATTTATGGACAAAGAGTTCCTTTAAGGAAATTCAATGCATCTAACCTTTATGCACAGAAACAGTGAGAGGGGATACTTTCACAGACATATAATAAACTTTAATAATGTGTTATTTCAGCGTGTGTACACATAGTATATCAAATTTCAAATCAAATCAAATTTATTTGTATAGCGCTTTTTACAACGGATGTTGTCACAAAGCAGCTTTACAGAATTTCGGAAAAGACAAAGTTTTAACAGGACTGTAAGAATGTACAGAAACCCCCTGGTGGGCAAGCCAGGGGCAACAGTGGCAAGGAAAAACTCCCTCAGAACTGAGGAAGAAACCTTGGGAGGAACCAGACTCACCAGGGGGGACCCATCCTCCTCTGGTCAAACTACCTACAAGTGATTATATTACTAATATTAATAGCAGTAATATTGGTATTAGGAATAACTAGGAGTCTATGAGGACATATGTATAGGCTTTACCATTTTAGAACACAACAGCTGGCATTTTGTTCTTAGGGGCTGGTTTCTCAGAACCAGGTTAAGCCAAAACCTTGACTAGCTATGGTTAGGGTTAGTGAAAACACTATTTTAGTCTAAAGGCTAAATTATACTGCGACATCTGTGTCTGTGTACATCTGTGTGTATGTTGAGTGTAATATGAATGCATGCACTAGAGGGCCAGAGTGTAAAAAAATCTTTGTGTTCAAGCCAGAGTGTACAAAAAATGAAGACCAGAGTTGTGAGTTTTTCCTGTGTCTCTTCAATAATTAATACTCACCTATTTTTGTAACATTTTGAAGATCATATGAATAATATATATAAAAGGTCATATAAATATTTGTAACGCCACGCCGCTTTTGCCAACCCATCCTTAAACTGCTACATTTTGAGCCAGTTCTGGGTTAGGTTGAGTATTGTTTGGGTCTCGTCCTTCCCCTGGCACTACCAGATAGCCAGCCAGCATTGATTCAAGAGATATGCACCAGTGACGTAGGCAAATATATATATTTTTGCAACAAAGTGGTAAATCCAATTTGGTAGATACAATTTCCAAACACGATGTGTCCCACAGTGTCATAACATCAGGCTATAACCAATTCCTGACAGCTATGCAGTCATCACCTTAAATGTTCTTCTCTACCCTCTCTCCTTGTCTGTGACTCTCTGTGCAGTGTTCTGGGCAGTGAGCTGGGCCCCGAGGGCTATGAGCTGCAGGTGTGTGTAAAGGACTACTGCTTTGCACGGGAGGACCGCACAGTGGGCATGGCTGTGCTGCAGCTGAAGGATGTGGTGGCGCGGGGCAGTGGGGCCTACTGGCTGCCGCTGGGCAAACGGGTACACATGGACGAGACGGGCCTGACCGTGCTGCGCATCCTCTCCCAGCGCAACAATGACGAAGTGGCTAAGGAGTTTGTCAAGCTCAAGTCCGATCAGCGCTCGGCCGAGGAGGGACGAGGCAGCTAGAAGCGAAAATGGGAGAGGCACACATATATACACGCACATAGACATGCACACAGTAACCAAACCAGTGGAGTTCAGTCCAGTAAGTACAGACTTCAGTACAGACCATATAGAGCTCTAAACTGTTGTGCCTCTGCTAATATAATTGATAGTGGCATAACACGAATATACAAAAACTTAAAGCAATGAAATCTGATTCAAGCAAATAATGATGTCAGAGGTATAGCTCTTTCATCTTTGCCTTGTTTTATTTTTAAAAAGGGAATTCAGCTATGACGTGCTAACACATGACCATGTACATATAGATTCACAGCCATATCCTCCCAATTTCTTTGTCTTTGCACTCTAGATTTACTAAGGACTTCAGCATGTCACAGGGCTTCTATTGAAACAATACATCCAGTGATTAGCTCCATGCAGATTTATAGTCCAGTAAAAATTCATGTTTCTGACTTTCTTTGACTATTATTTTTGAAAACATGCCGAAGGCTTTTTGAAGCCATTGGTCCTCTATGTCATCCTGTCCTTGCCTGCGTACATGCACTGCATCGCTGCCTTGAAAGGTACATAAGTACCCTAATCCAAAAAAAAACCCTCTCCCCTTTTCCTCTCTCTGACTTTTCCTTCCCCCACACACCTCACTAGCATTTATAGCCAATTGTCAAAATCCACAATGGGGCTTGATTTGTTTGCATTGTTTGCAATATTTTGCACTTTGCCTTCTTTGCATGTTTAAGGTGTTTAACTCCATTCCCTGTCTGTCTGTCTGTCTGGTTCAGTAAGCACTCTGTCGCTCTCCTGTCCTCTACCATGTTGTGCATGTTGAAGCCAAGCCACTTTAACACTGTGACTCTCTCCATGTGCCCGCCTCAGCTGCCACTCAGCCGCTGTGTGTTACAGGGCTTTTGTTTGTTTGTTTCGATTGTGATGTGTTAGTTCTGTTCGCTGCTGGACATCCAAAAAATGATGGTGTGACAAATGAGAGAACACAAACTTTGTGCTATTATGGATCTTGACTGGTCAGAGAAATTTGAGGCTCGTCACAGGTTAAGTTGGAAAGTAGAAGGCGCTGCAACTTTCTAAGTTCAGTTAAGTTCACATAAATTGCTATGATAGCTAGTTAAGCTACAGAACTTGGAAGTTGCCTAGCTAATCAAGGCACAGGTTAGCCTGCACTATGCACTTGCCAAGCCAAACAGCTAGCTAAATAGCTTTTTCATGTCCATGATCTAATAAATATCTAAAAAAAATACATTTGGACATTGAGTTACACGTAAGAACACAGCAAAAAAAAAAACAACAAAAACAACTGGTGGACTCACCAGGATTTATTAATTTGATTTTAAGTGATTTTGTGAATCTACTTCTACAAACCTTGCCCCATGATTAGGCCATCCTGTGACAACTCTGAGACATGATTGACCCTTAACATCAGGATTATTCCAGCCCAATTTGACCTGATCTTTGTTAGAGGGAGTTTTGGAAGAGCGTATTACTTAAACATGAGTAGAGATGCTCAAATTGCCTTTGGAAGTTGTGAGACTCAGACATGTTTCTTAACAATGACAAAATCCAATGAGTGCCTCTGCAAATATGACTCTACAGCTTGTTTAACAGACAATGGGTTACGTGTATTAATCCCAAAACCTGAATCTGGGGCTTTCTAAATGGTGCAGCTGGCTAAGAGAGTCACTTCCTATCACACTGAGTTCAAGTTCAAGGGATCACCAGTGGCGTTGCTGGTTTCTGAGTGTGAAGGATGGCCTAGTTACTCTCTGTCCTTCTATAGTGGTGCTGACCAACTGTAGACATCTGCAAAACAGGGCAATTTCACCCAAACACCTTCATCTGCACTATAGCTTTTCAAAAAAAGTGCAACTTTCAAAAAAAGGTCAAAACATCCTGGAGGAACCATGAACCTGCTTCCAGATTGGTTGGAGATGTACAGTAAGGGAGATTTAAATGGTGGGTAGGAGCTGGTGATAACCAGCACTGGGGTAGATAATTGGGCAAGTATTTAAGGATATTGAAAAAAAGTATCGCAGTAATATATTGAGCTGGACAATAACATGACTGTGCCACTGTTGCCATAGTTACTGTTCTTTGCCTTTGAGGGGCAGAGTGGGAAGGAACAGGTGATAACCATCTATGGGGAGATAACCAAGCAAAAATTAAATGCAGTACAGCTTCGCTACAGTGCTACTCCATTGTGTTTCAACATGGCTGGATCTGATTAGACTGATTCCACCAAATAAAAGCACCGTCTGTGTCGTGTTCAGGCCTGAGGCTGTCAGCTCAACAATAATACAAGCTTTGGTCCTCATGTTCATGTCCGGCATCACTGGCTTATGGGCACAGCTGCTGATTGTGCTTTCCATATGTTCTGTGCAATCTGGTGTAGTCTTATCTGTCTGACTTCTACAGCAATACTTTAAGACTGAGACTAAAACACAGCTCTCTGGATCTCTTGCTCAGAGGTCATACAGGGAGTGCAGAGGCAAATATGAAACTACACCATTGTACTTGTGCATACAATAAAATATGTAGGATTTACTGAAAGAGGAAGTACAAAACAGATTTTGTTTCTGTCATTTAACCTCAAATTAAGTGGCTTACTTACTTAATGACCAATTGACAAAAATCTGTAATAGCCACTTGGCCTCGTATAGGGTTGTGATATATGGGAGACATAAATGATGTCATGTATCACTGTCATATCAAAACCTCAGAACCTTTACATTGTTTTATGCAGTCTGAAAACACCAGCTGGCCTTTACTTTGAGTGAGCATTTCCAGAGGAATCGGCCAATAGTAATGGCCCAAAATTGTGATGTAATGAAAATAAAATCTCATTACTTTAACCTACGTTGTGTTTTTCCTTCTCCTACAAAGATACAATACCTGAGGTGGGAGGTTTTGTTATAACAGTGATATATATATATATATATATATATGACTGAGTGAATAGATTAAAAGATACACTATAAGTGGTTTTATGAGAGCCAGTCATGGACGCATAGCCATCAAAGTTTGCTGTTTTACTAAACCATAGTGCAATTAAATAACATTGTAGTGGTTAGCTGTTTGTCTACTTGGAATAGAATATAAAATGTTTACAAGGCAGAGTGTGAGTAATCAGCACAAGCGCTTGCACATATTTATATAATTACTGTTGGAAAGCAAAATAGGATTTTCATGAGCTAGTTGCAATGGATAAAGCTTAAAGGCAACATTGTGAGCAATGAAGTTTGTGTTTTAACTGTTCTGAACAGAAGTGGGGCTCATCATCCTGAGCTATTTAGTTTCAAAACCAAATCCAATGCGGCTCTGAATGTCCGTCACACTGGCCTTTATTTGGTAGAAGGTGGACATAATGAAATAATGCCACATGCTTAACAGTAACAGGAACATCATCTGTCCTCAACCCCACTCCACCCCCCCACAGGCACACACTCACAGACTGGCTCAAGCACAAATGGGCATGAAAATTACCCATATGCATGTGTGCATGCCCACAGACGCGGTTGCTGTGGTGCCCACTTTGTGAATAGAAATCAAGTGCATGAACAGAAACTGAACTTTAATTGTGCCAGCACGTGTCTTTTTTGATGTTAACCTGCCAACTGTCGACAGATTTATCTGTATATTTCCTTTGGTTTTTATTTGAGATATTTTCAAATGTATTTATTTTTCAAAATAAAAAAAGTAAAAAAGCTTGTGAATACATTGACGTATCCAAAAATGAATGTAGCGTGTATAAGCATGACAGGACGTTTTTATACTGAGGATGTTTCTAATTTTTATTTTTAACCATTATGATGGTTTCTAATGAGGATGATGGTGGATTAATGCAGCATTGCTTCCTATTAAAAAAACTGATCACTCACTCTTTTCTCTTGTTTTTATATATATATATATATATATATATATATATATATATATATACACACAGACACACAAGCAGTTCTAACAGGTACAAGAGACAGAAAAACTAATGAAAACAGTTCATTGGAACCACAGCTTTCTTTGTTTAGGCTCTATAATCTTATACAGTGTGGATTTCTCTAACATACACTACATGTCTGAAAGTTTCCAGCTGTTTATGGTTCTATATAGCACCAGAAAGGGTTCTGCTACTGTTAGAACAGAACAGTAGAATAAACTATGAAAGGCACTGTAAAACCCTTGAAGAACCATCTTTTCTCCTTTCAGAATACTGTGTAGCCCAAGGCTCCAGTAAACTGACCCTATGAGTAGCTGTCCTATCCCTAAAGCAAACAGCTCATTTTTTTCTGATCATTCACTCACAGGTTCTTGTACTTTTAATTACCAGCATGTTTTACCAATACTATTAGTTTCAATATAAGAGCTTCTGAGGCAACATCAGTCATCCAACATATGCTAGTACAGCTGGTCCAAAACGACTCATAAAGGTTTGGTCCAGAATGGAAGAAGAAGCTGCAATTTATTTGTGGGCTGTCGTCTGGAAAAGACTTAACCACTTTCCAAAATGCACAACCTGGTAAAGCGAGCACAAACTCATGAAGAAAGAAATACGTTCTTTTACTCCTTCCATATCTAGATAGGCTTTACAAGAAGACAAAGTAAGTCTTTCTGCACTAGGTGCCTATTTCAATCAATTAAATACATTGATGCTGTTCCTTTTGAAGAACATTCTAGCTATATTTCCCACTAGATGGTGCTTAAAAGTGATTAAATCCCAACAAGTAAAGCAGAAAAGGCAAGTGCACTTCTGCCCATTGTAGCATTCATACATGTCTACAGCTTACGGCAGTTTTGTCCACCTTTTATTACGATGGCATATGAATCTTAACCAGGTTTCTGTGCAGTCAGTTTGTCTGTGCTGTGTAAATATCTACTGTAACTGTACACCAGCTTCTAGAGTAAAAACAAGAATTCTGAAGTGCAGGAAATATCAACCAGTTCACAAACACACTTCCTTGACAGAAAAAAAACAGAGTGGCAGCCTTTCGCTCACTCACAAAGTTCACACTGATGTTTTGATACCCCCTTGTGGCAGTATAAGCTACTGCACCCTAGTTTCACAAAGATTCACAAAGCATGTTAGCAGCACCTTTTCCTACTTAAATGCAACAGTTCTATTAAAACTGTTTCCTATAATCCAGTGCAGTTTTGCTTTTAAGCACCTACCATATACTGAAGAACTTCTTTGTATTGTCCTATTGTAAATCAAATGAAAAGCACCAAGACACTGATGTTTATTGTTTTACAGTAAAAAATGAAAACAAAAAACAAGATTTTATTAAAGAAGCATAAAAAATAAAACTCTTGATACATTTCTTATAACCGTCAAGTCAGTTCAAATCATACGAGTATACAATTGTTCCAACTCACGGCTAAAAGGTCCATAAACTTTCAAATAAAATATATTTCAATTTTAAATTTCTTCAATAATTTTCTCATTTTGTTATAAATTGCCTATATGTTGTACACAGGAAACAGAAATATGGAAAATAAAGATAAATTTGCAGTAATAAAAGGGTCACATTATAATCTGGGATATTTATGTCAAGGTAAGCAAATAAATTGTAAAAATAAAATGTGTAAAAAGTTTTTTTTTGTCGATTTTTTTCTTTAGAAAATTATTAGCTAATGCCTGATGGCTTCAAGACATGCAGATAGTTAACTTACAAATAATGATACATGTTTTTAAAAACTACATTAACCTTATCAGTTTTGTACTTCTGGAAAACAAATCCCAATGATTGTAATTCAGGGTATTTACAGGTAGGTCTCAAACCTTGTTATTGAAACGACTTTTGGTTCTGCATACAAAAGAATTAAAGCAAAATAAAAAAATAAAATAAAACTATAAAGGAGAGCAGAGTTAGAGGGCTAAGTGATTCAAAGGAAGATGGCAGTTGATGCCATTCCAATGCAAGACCGTGCCCAAGATCTACCTCCCTCAGAACAACATCTGTAAACCCTGTTTTTAAACATTGGAGGGGAATGGGGGGTGGGGGAGTTACAGATTGAAACAATTCCATCTCCATGTTTCTGTGCTATCGGTGTGTCCAGGTTCGGAGTGACGGATTGTGGAGGAAAGCTGTATCCTCTAGGCTGATTTCTGAGGTTTCTGAGAAGTGCCTGGAACACAAACAACACAGAATCGGAGGCACCTTTACAGTACACTACTGACTCGGAGCTAATTTTGTACCTTTAATCCATTTTCCTACTGTACACAACCAGAAACAAACCCTTGGTTTCAGTTCTGAACACATTTCTTAAAACTAATCTTACTAAAAAACAGCAAAACTTCAGCGAATAGATTCCCAAGACTTGAACTCACAAACTTGTTTTAGAAGGACAAAAAGAGAAAACGTTGTCAAGGTGGGTTCAGATGCCATGTCAGACTCTGAACAAATACTTTTAAGAGAGTTTATCCTCATCGCATTATTGAAATCATTCTGCATTTGAAGTAACAAAGTAAAGCAAAAACTGTGAGTATTTGTCCCTGTTACAGTTCAGCTACAGGCAATGGGGTAACGGGAACCAACACAGGATAACGTGCCTGCTTCTAGACCAGTCATCAGTAATGATCTGCACCACCAAAGCACCGTCAACTGGTCTCAACTGGAACAACCAAATTACTTAGCAATAGTCCTCATCTGTGAACGAAGCGAAAACACAAAGCCCTCAAAAGACACAGACTGAGAAGCATGGACCAGACCGATGAGACTTGCTTAACTTCCTACACTCCAAGTTAGTCTTGAAAGTCCTTGGACAACACATACAAACTTGGCAAACCCAGAAACAATTGAAAAAAGGTGCCTCTGACCTAAACTTCAGCCTTTAAATGCAATTTTAAAGTCTCTATCTCGGTTCAGTTCTAAGCCAGGATACCAGGAGATTGAAGCTGCTCCAACCTCTAAAAGCCTAAAACCTACTGCTGCAGCTCTTGGACATGTCAGCACAAAAAGTGTATGGAAGCCCTGGGTGATATAGCTGCCAGGTTCTGATTGGGAATTTTTCCTGGTTATTGTTAACTGAATGAGACCTGAATTGCAGTGCAGTCACAGGAAGCCCTTTAAAAATGGTATGATGTCATGGCTTGTCACGTAAAAATCATTCTGAACTTTTCCAAGGGCTACCGACATGATACGCCATTTCATCGGACCAAAAGCTGTACATCGGAGCACAAAAATGAGTTAATAGGTGATATTGTCGCTGTCATAGCAAAACCTCGTATCTGTGAAAGGTCATTCACTTCTAAAAGACTAACATTGATGTAATGAGAATAATTATGGAGGACTTCCATTGGCCAATTCATCAGTAAAACCTTACTGTAAATGCCACCTGAAAAATCAAACAATCTTAGCAACGAGATTTTGATATGACAGCAATGATAAAACACATGGGAGGTGATCTCCATTCTAACGGTGGACAGAGGACAGCACTGCTCTATTGGCAGTTTGAACTGTGGGGCATCCATCCTCAAAGAGTAAGTAAGAGCAAGAACATATAAGCTCACAAACTGAAGGGGCGGAAGACCGGCGTTTTCTCCATTTTGGCCCAATAGATCCACTGTGGCCCCAGCAGGAGATTTAAAGGAAAAAAAAGAACATTGCAATGTGTCGCAGTGCACAAAGTGGGATGGCTCTACAACAGTCCTCTAAATTAAAAGAAAAGAAAAAAAAAAAAAAAAAGAAAAAAAAAAAAAAGAAGAAGAACGTCCCACTCTTTTCTTCTTCCTCCTCCACACACACGCTCTCACTCACACATACCTCCACAGTAAGGAGAAACATTCTTGCAAAGTTACAAAGACCTATCTATCCTATAATTCAGTAAATTCAATGAACATCGTGGTTGGTGGAGAAGAGGTTACGTCTGTCCAACTCTGCAGCAACAACCTGGACAGCTAATGTTTAAAAGAATCTCTCCAACAATAAAAATTGTAACAGATAAGGTTTTCCGTGGACTAAAAGGCGACTCCAGACTGTGCAGTGTCTGTGGTGGTGTTTTAAAATGTTAGTTTTGGCGCCCCCTTGAGTAAGAGCACAAAACTAGAATGAACAAATCTGACCTTTTTTGATCGTAGTAGCAAATACAAGAGTGTCTGTGGTAATGAAGTGTATCTGACCAGTCTGCTCTATGCTAGAACACAAACAGGCCACAGAGCTCACAATTAGTTGTAGAGGGGTTAACAGTGCCCTCCACTGGACTGGAGTATGAGTGTTTTAAGGTTGCAAGGCTAGAGAGACAAAGACAAGAGACAGTCGGAACACCAACCTCTCAGCACTGTAAGGATATTTCTTATGCAACGTTAACTATTCTACCTACCTACTTATCTTTATATTGAACATTAACCATTATGTTGGATATCAACTCTTAACTTGAATAAATATTAAGTGTTTCATTCTTCATTGACAATAATCATTAAAAAAAAAAAAACTAATATTTTGGTCTGACGGGTATGCAGGCTCCACAGTCTTGTGTTTTCCCCAAGCTCACCATTACAGGCTCGTTGTCATAGTGTTGCTGCTCACTCCAACAGCAAACGCAAACACGCGGGATTATAAACAAAGCGCATTCCCGTCCCTCTGAAAATTTTTCAAAATTAACCATTAGAAAAAAGTGCAGACCTATGCAGCTTAAATCGAAAAATATCTGCAAGTAGAAAAAAGTCTCAAGCAAAAAAATAATAACCTGTAGTCAGGCTGAGCTCAGAAGCAAAAATGAAGGGGGGAGGGGGAATGTATAATACATGGACAGACTCATCGGTGTTAGATAAAATTAATGCCTAAAGAAAGATAAGACACTGGTATCCATCCTCCTCGTCCACAATGAAATTTCAGTTCTGAGAAAAATAATAATAATAATAAACCCACAAAACCTGCTGATTCCACAGCCTGGGACAAGTACATGAGTCAGCAAATAATATTGTCATCATCAGTTATTATTATTAATATTAATAATAATAATAATAAATCAACATCAGAATAGTGTCATATTTAATATGGTACTTATTACTGTCAATCCTAAGTGTAGGCAGGTTGCAGATACACGTCCTCCTCTTTCCTTACAAGTTTTATTGTAGACTTTCTAAATAGCTGGACAGCTGGATGTTCTATAAGTTTTCAATGACAGCAACCCACTCAACCATCCTCCGGTCTAACTGCATGGCATTAAGAGAAGATACGAATGCACTGCGTGGCAGGGGTGTGGCACACAGGGCATTCAGGCTCTTGCGATTGGCATATCTGCCCAGCGCAGTCCATGCAGAACAGGTTGTGGCCGCAGGGCACCAGTGCTGCTGTCACCTCACTTTCAAAGCAAACAAAGCAGTCCCTGTTGCCACCAGGTACCATACCGGCCAGGCCACTGGCCTTCAGCCGGCCCAGGACACCAGAGGCAACACCCACTCCACTGCCACCGCCTTCAGAGTCGGTGGGGGAACCTCCAGGTAGGGAGGAGGCGGAGCAAGAAGAATAGCCAGTAGTGCTTCCACCGCTGCTGCTGCTGCCTCCGGAGAAGGATGATCCAGTCTGGAGCCAGGAAAGCGTGCTGAGGGGGTCACTCTGCGCCCGGCGAGCCAGTGGATGATCCAAGGCCGAGTCAGCAGGCAGGGTGGGTGAGAGGCGGGGTGTGATGTTGCCCCCGCTCAAGCCACTGCTGTTGCGGCGGATTGCTTGTGGCTGCTTGCCACCATTCATGAAGGGTGCCCAGATGTTGGACCCGCTGAACTCGAAGCTCAGGTCGTCTGAGGCTGTGGCCGGCAAGCTGGGGGCAGAGTCGCTGCCGAAAGTGAAGCCTCCGCCACCGCTGCCTGTGCTGAAGGGGCTTGTGGGACTGCCGCTTTCAGTGGGCCGGCGGCTGGTTGAATAGGAGTCGGAGCTCAGGCCGCCGTTGTGGTAGGAAGCAGAGGACAGCTTACGTGTGGAGTGGTGCATGGAGAGAGGAAGAGGAGGCGGAGGAGGAGGAGGTGGAGGAGGTTGGGTGGTGTGGCCATGACCACCGCTGCGAGACCATAAGGTACCACCAAGCCCCAGCGAACCCAGACCCTCTAGGCTGACATCGGTGCCGTTACTATGGAAGTCGTTGTCACCCTGCAGGTCCACAAAGGCACCCGTGCGTAGAGTGATGTGCGTCTCGATCTCTTCCCGTGCTCTGTCTACATTCTCTGGCATCCCAGTCACCTCAAAAACAGGGTCCTTCTCTCGACTTGGAGTCACAATGTATGTGTGCGTCTGCTGCTGGATGCGTTTGATTGTGGCTCCTTTAGGCCCCACCACCAGGCCTACCACCCGGTAAGGAACGCGCACTTGGATGGTGGTCTGACCCGGCAGATGTGGTGGACCGGGGAGGGAACCGCCACTGCTGCCTCCGGCCCCAGCTTTGCAGCGAGAGGCACGAATCATGGAGAAGTGCTCTGCGGCGGAAATGATCTCCCGTTTGGCCATTTCAACATCCTCACGCCGGCCAGTCACAATGAATACAGGGTCTTCTCCTCGGACGGGTGTCTTGATGTAAGTGTTGGTCTTTGCACGCAGGGCTTTGATCTTACAACCTGCAATTAAAAACAAATTCCAGACATTTAGCACATAATAAACTTACAAATTATAATAGTAGTAACTGTAATACTGCTACTACTACCAAATCACAACAATAATATTACACAAAAATAAACAGGGAAAAAAACGCAATGAAAACTATCTGCATAGTTCTGTAAACACAAATGCATTTCACAGGTGCTCCACAAAAAATTACCCCCACCCTAAAAAAACAAAAAAAAAAAAAAAAAACACCACAATCAAGTGAAAGCTACAGCAAAAAATATAAGTTATTCTATAAAACTGCCGCCAGAGAATGTCTTCTGGGTGAGAGTCTAAAGAGAACAAAAAACAAATAAATAAAAATACTGCTCCATCACTCATGTTTCCTTTAAAAACCAACAAGCATATGAAAAATGTGGTCATATGAAAAACCTTAAACGAATAAAAGGGTCTTATGAGAAAACACTACACTTAAAAGCAGAAAAAAAAATGTTCAAGCAAAACATCTGTCTTAAGGGCTTTGTCCTATACTGCCCCTGTGTAAAACGCGTGAATGCTAGTCAATTACATAACAAAAGGTATGAGTTGAGGACTGCAAGAGCGGGCCAAACACCGTTTAACGACATATTTGGGCATATGGATACATTTTCAAAAACAATCTATAAAGCGAAACTATTAAACAGCACGTTTTTATTGTTCTTCCTCTATAAGCTAACGAGTACTTAGCATGCAAGCACTGTTACCCAACAGGGTGCTACTGTTTCTTTAAATACGGACGGCTTCCTGCACGCAGCCAATAGTGTGCGTGGTGCGTGATGTCATTGTCGGAGGCAGAAAGCATGGCATTTTCAAACAAAGAGAACAATGCAATAACCAGCGCTCAGAGGCTTTTACCTCCACAACGCTTTCGGTCCATCATCACTACGGACAACAACGTATAAAACAGCACGAATATAAGCTTAAAATGTGTTTAATGCGGCTACTCCGTCCACCGCGCTGCAGAGACCGCAAACACCGCCCAGACCGTCCCGGTGCGCGCTCGGCCCTGCTCTGCGTACGCGTTCCTGCTCAATTATGAAAAATAAAGCGATAAACACAAACTCTTGAACGCAGACGATCATAAAAATAAAGTCTGCGAGAAGTCTGGTACGTGAACGTGGACTTGGGTCCAGCCCAACGGCATCGGTCGATACGGTTCTTTTGTTTGGGGCAGACTGCTAGACACGTCCAGACTACCCGACAATCTGCCGCTTTGTCTGACCCCCCTCCTCCCTCCTTAGCTCCCCTCCCCCTCCAAAGCTACTTCCATCTGCCGAAGAAGGGCTACCAGACAATCGGCCCGCTGGAGACATCGTTTTCTGATGTTTTGTACCGCTAAATAGCTGCTGCTTCCTAGGCAAAACATGCAGCATGCTAACGCTAAGGTTACTCCTCCACAGCCACAGCGCACCAACCTGAGTACTGCTAACTAGTCAAGCAGCTATAACTTCCTTCAGGTCTGCCAGATAGACAAAGAGTTTTAAGAGGCTCACAAACTGCTTGGCACGTCCCAGTTGTTTACTTTGTAAATACTGACGCACATGAACGACAAGTAAACATGCGTAAATATCAGCGTTACCTTGCCGTCCTACGATTTCTGCAACGTGCTCCGAGCTGGGGACAGGTACACACTCGGTCATGTTGACGCTCCTCTTTCGGCTACACAGCACCGAGCTCTGTTCGCCAAGTACCGCGTGAGAGTGCGGGCCGCCTATGTGGTAGCCGCCCGGGCCATAGTACTCCGGAGACGGGGAACATGAGGTGGGAGACTCGCAAGATCCACCAGGGTGCTCCAGCATCTGGAGGTCGACGTAGCCTCCGCTGCTGCCACCGCTGCCTCCTCCTACTCCTCCTCCACCGTTGCAGTTTTCGGACACGGTAGTTCCCGTTGTCCCATCCAGTGGATCTACTTTGTCCAGCCCCATGAGTGACAGCTGGTCCAGGGCGAAGCGGAGCGCTTCCTGGTGGTCTTCGTCCCGGGACTCCGGGTCCGTTTCCCTGGCTAGAGTGACCCCGTTCTGCTGGCCGCTCACTACCATATCGTGATCCATAATCTCAGGGTGGAACAGGGGGCTAGGCATAGTAACTCAGTCCCCGTGGATGACCATCAGACTCCGAAGTTGCTCTTGGGGCGGGAGCGGTTCTCTAAAAAAGGGGAAAAGAGGATTATTCAGGCGAACAACGCACTGCGAGTCGAACTATAAACCGCACAAATCATAATGAAGTGTCGCATACACGCTGCCCCAATGTCTAGTTCATGTGTGAAGACCACATTAGCTCCCCTCCTCTCTCGCCTCGCCGCTTTGTCCTTATTGTTTCTTTCTCCTCGCCTGCCAGTTTTGTTAGCCGAGCAGCTAACGCGGCTACATAGCATCACAACTAGCTAGTTAGCACACTTGGTACAATGTTTTAACAATCAGGTCTCACTCTAACCCACAGTAAATTACCAAATAGAGCCCTGACATTCACAAAAACAACCAACAGGATGAAGGAGGGTGTGACTTGGGAAAGGTTACGACCCCAAAACGTACATTTACAAGCAGAGAAAATTGTATTTTGTTGTTAGCAAACTAACGTTAGCCAGCTAGCAGAGGAAGGTAAGTCACGTTGTCGCCGCCTTTGTTTGTGGAGAACATCTACACAGCTAGCTACACAGGCATGCAGCCACGCCGAACAAAGTTCAACAGTCGATAATAACATTTTCTAAAAGACGTAATTAAGCAGGTAAACGTGATTTACCTCTGGGCAGCCTCTTCCTCCTTTCTTCTGATTCAGACAAGGAACAAAATGTGAAGCAGTTCAGGCTAAGGTTAGCGGAGACCTGCTAATTTTGGGGGGCGTTGGAGAAAAGATTTAAAAACCATACGGAGTGGAGAAAGACCGGGAGTCGTCAGCTCGCGGAAAAAAAATAAATTAATTTAAAAATAATCTTTTCGCTTTGACATCGCTCAGGGCATCCGTTCGTACAGTTCTTCACATTTCCATGCGCGCAGAGCTCCACAAAAACAAAAACAGACACGCACCGAGCCCGTGTCTCGTCTCTCTCCCGTTTCTCCGCTCCGCCGTCTTTGTCTCGCCACGCGCACGCTCGCCGCTCTGCCCGTCTCTCGCGCACACGGCGCTGACGTCACCCGCGACACAACAATGGGTTCAAAGGCCACGCAATAGGCGCGCGGAGAGCCGGTGGCGCGCCTGCGCGTACCCGCGCACCGGTTACGACGAACCGGACACAATGCACCTTATTTACCAACATGTTTTGGACATTTGCGATGTTAACTGCAGATTCGTTCCTTCTCATAAATGCTGAAGGAAATGTGAAAGTCCTCAAGATTGTTACATCAGCCACTGAACTTCAAAGCACAGCAGATATTTTTAATGCCAGCTGAGGGCAAACCATACAATACTGCGCTGTACAATGAGAACTTCCCCACTGTGTTACTTCTTACACTACCTCGCCTTTAAGTTGATAAACGCTGAACATCAGAAGCTTTATTGTCTAGCTCAGTTACAGTGCTCTTCCCCCCACTGCATGAAATTATAATTAATTATAAATAATGCCATGTCCTATATATAAACATATAAATGGTAACTTCACAGGAGAAAGAAAAAGCAACTTTTAACGTAACAAAACTTCATTAATTTTGTCAGCTGGTATATTTGGTGGGGCAGTCATGGACTGGAGGTTAAGGATCCAGCCTCGTGACCGGAAGGTCGCTGGTTCGATCCCCAGAGCCGACAGCACATGACTGAGGTGTCCTTGAGCAAGACACCGAACCCCCAACTGCTCCCTGGGCGCTGCGGATTGGGCTGCCCACCGCTCCGGGCAAGTGTGCTCACTGCCCCCTAGTGTGTGTGCTCACTAGTGTGTATGTGGTGTTTCACTTCATGGATGGGTTAAATGCAGAGGTGAAATTTCCCCATTGTGGGGCTAATAAGGGTCACTTAATCTTAATTTCATCATTCATTTTGACATCTGGCACATTTTTGGATTGCATATACAGGTCCATGTAAAAATGTTGCGAACACTTCTGGTCAAATTGTGTTTTATTGATTTTCTAAGTCAAAACAAGTTACATGCTCTACAGTAGGTGTGCAGTTACTGTGCATTAAAATGTGCAGTAGTATGTTCTCTGTAGTGACGTCAATTTTCATTTAAAAAAAAAAAAAAAAAAATGTAATTTGACCAGTGGTGCCCAAACATTTTAGTCACCTATAGGAATAAAACCATCTTCAAATTGTTTCCAGGTAAATGGAGGGAAAAAGATCTTACATTATAAGTTATAGTTGTCTTTTTGTACATTTGTCTCAACAGCCGTAAATCTCATTTATGTAGCCTAGCCCCAGGGGGCGAGTGTAATTGTGAAGTGTCCTTGAAAACTATTGTGATGCGAAATGGGATGGAATCCCCTTCCACTTGAGTCAAATCTCCATATTTTCACATCAGACTTAAGTACTTGCAAGCATTCATCACAAGAAACCCCAGAAGCATTTGATCAAAGATGAAATTTTATTAATTTATAAAATTAAGTCCATTTTGAGGGAATCTTCTCTCAAAGAAATTAGATCCACACGCTCAAACTGCATAAAGTACAAAAAAAGTCTTTGCCTCTGTAGCTTACATTTATTAAATGTGAGAAAACAAAATCAGGTAAATAACTCTTTGTAAAATAGAAAATTTCATACAGAATTTTTGCTGGCTTTGAGATCAAATCTGTAAAATAACCATATTCTTAAAGCAAATGTAAAAATATATAATATATATTTAAAAATGTGAAGATGATTCATGAAAACCCTGCAGAACAGTCCACTTGGATGCATTCATTCTCAGTTGCATTAGTTAGACTTGATCAGGGTTCAGTTTTTTTGTTGTTCACATCCAGACAAATACAGCGATATGGACAAAATGGAACTGTTCCTAGTTCAGCACTCTCAACCAAGCTTAATACATTTGGGGACCAAAGTGGACGCTTGTCAACATACAGTCCTTTGCCATTTTTGACAAAGTGGTGCACTGATTAGCAGTGTTTTTAATCTCTGCTGGTCGAGCATTTAAAGTGCAAATTTGCCCGTTTCTCAAATAGCTTCTACCAATGCATATATTTACAGTGGTCTGGCATTACACACACACACAAAAAAAGCTTCTAAACTTATGTAACACCACAACCTGCAAACAGAAACCCCACCTTTCAAAAAGCACCTTATTTATTTATTAAGTTTTAGCACCATCAGATGAGGCGTTTTCACTAAATGTTATAATCAGCCAACAATCTCTTCTCTAGAGCATCATTTATGCACCAATTCTCCAAACAGATTAAGCCAAGTACAAGACTAAAAGGGTATTTTCAAGGGGTACTCTACAGGTAATTAGTCTAAGGCATAGTACTTAATCTCTGTTTAAACAACTGGCCCTTAATACCTTAAGAGCTTACTACTGTTTTCTTGACTATGAATGTGAAAGCACAAGAGCTTATACACCAAAACATTATCTTATAATCCAAAGATTTGCTGTCTGGATTAAGGATTGCCTTGTTAAATAATGATTGATTTTAAGGTGATGATAGTGCCTTAGATAAAAGACAGCTGAAGAATAAGCCCTTTAGGAAAATGTGTAAGACACTGATTCATTAGAATGAATAATCAGAAATGTAAGGGCAGGGAGGGCACAAAATTATTTTCAATCCAAAGATTAAAAATAGATTTACAAACTATTTAGACTGTTAACCTTTTTTTTTTTTTTTTTCACTTGCTGGACACTGAGAGCTTTTAAATAAAGAAAAAAACATTGATGGCAGCTTCTTGTGGCTTTCAGAATGACCAATGTAACATTCATTTCACAATTCTCTACAATTTATAAATTCTTGACTCCCTGACACAAAAACCTGCCAATCATGGCCCTGTAGTCATAATGTACAGAAAAAAGGTAAGCACCAATATTAAAACCTTTGTTTTAAAGGATTTCAGTGTTTCACTGTCACATGCTCTGAGAATTCACTGAGGGGTAGAAAATTCAACATAAATAGTAGAATAAGGTTGGAACTGTTAAAGAAAAAAAACATTTTCAGCATAACCTTTAGCATACACTCGATTACAACAGACAGTAGTTTTGACAAGACTGTCTGTACTTTAAAAAAAAAAAAAAAAAAAAAAAAAAAAAAAAAAAAACACACACACACCACACACACACACACGTACCCTGACTCAAAACACACTTATAATGGAAGGCTCTGGACAGTCGGCAAATTCTGTAAATACGGGTTTATGCAAAAAAATGTCTGTCAAAGAATAATAGCATGTTAATGCAATAAATTAACAACAAATATTTAACACAACACATTTTCCTAGTTTAACCCTTGAAACCATCCACAATAGTGCAAGGTGAAGCCCAGCTGCCTGTGTATGTTGCTATGATCAAATCCATGATTGTAGCCCTCTTGTTCAAATACAGATTTTAAAAAAAAAACAAAAAACAAACACACAACACACCTTCTGTATGTTCAGACTATACTGGACAGTGCTAATGTGTGACCTATGGACAAATCAATGAGCAGCAAACTAACAAAAGTAACGTGTAGCCTCCACTGTAATGATAATGGTGAAACCACTGACTCATATACATATGTATACATGTATGTATGTGTGCGTGTATATATACACACACAAAGATAGATAGATAGGATAGATAGATGTCCTTCAGTGTTTCCCACATATTTATTTTCCTCACATAAACATCTATGCATTTTGGAAACTGTCCAGTGGCTTCTATTATAAGTGATTTGTGTTAACAGGTTTTTCGTTATGCTATTTAAGTACAGTGAAATGCAGTGAAATTGTCCATGATAATCAAAAGTACAATACAGATGTAGCAGACAGGACTGTAAGTAGGACTTTAAGACTGTAACTCCTGCAACAGCTCTAACAATATTATTAGTTTGAGAATATGAAGAACAGACCGCAGGGTTGCTTGTACTCCCCATCTAGTGTTGTCTAGAGAAGCACTGTCAACACAACTCCTGTAAAACTGCCACTTAAAAAACTGTATTGCCTGTAGCGAATGGCAAACTATGCATCTGTGAGAACATAAAGCACCATTCTCACATATACAATTGGAGTATGGCAAGACACAAGCACTTAAAATACACAGCAACTGAAAGTAAAAATACTACTAATTATAGCAAAGTTGAAAATTACAAACTGTTCCTAGGAACTGCATATGTAAAACATTAAGTTTCAGTTAATTTAGAGGAGCACTGTAAAAACATAGACATAGAAAAGACAGAAAAAAAAATATTACTTTTACATCGAGGGACAGCATGAGCCATCAGGTCCTTTTTAACGTTGTGTGTCTATCTGCACAGCAGGGGAATTCTGTGGTCCACACTGCTCCCTTCAACATCACTAAACACAGAGGAATAGGTTACACATCAGACACTAGAATGGATGACACTTGAACAATCAACACCCTGGGCTCTGCCCATAAATGCATTCTATTGCAGCAACTGTTGCAAGCCTTATTCTTAATTGGCATACATGTGAAAGGTCACCGTTACGGCAGATGTAGATTTTTCTTTTTTTGTGATCAAGCTAAATGTTAGCATCACCACAAATTCAATGTTAGTTCAAACCTGACTCGTTTCGATTAGCTACTACAACAATAGAGCCTGTGCTGGCTAGCACTGCACTGCGTGATTCAACACACCCAGAGAGAGGGAGGACAACTGTGCTCTCTTGGACTCCTGGCAACCTCTCATAACTGAAATCACGTCAACATGTCACAAACGCACAATGGGTGTGTTTACATGCAATTACTAATCCGATTATAATCAAATTCCTGCAGTTATCTGATTATTCAAAGTGTCGCACTACGATTTCTTAGATCGGAGTAAGGTCTAGAAATCCAATGAAGAAATCCAACAAAGACAGCTGTATTTTAGCTCAGGACTTGTAACTGCATGTACTTACTCTGATTTCTTTCATTAAGCACCCTAAAAGACAGCAACAGAATATTTTTGGAGTGACGCTGAAACCAACTACACACTTGATGAAATGAAGGGTTTAAATATTCTTTATCTTGAAATTTTCTGGTAAAGTGACTCAATGCTTTATACATACATTATATATACACACACACACACACACACACACACACACACATACATACATATAGTTACCCAAGTGCATGTAAAACGTGCAGCTCTGCAGATTAAGTGCATGTAAATGCATCACACCTAAAAGGCTAATTTATGTATTTATAATTTTTTTAAAATCTGAACATTGAATAGACCTTCAATAAAGAATTTTAAATGATAAACAAAAATGAGAATAAATTAAAATTCTTGAAATCACACTCATGTCCTTCACTCTCCTACACTGGTCAGCAGAGACACATTCAGTCTAGACAGCAGTGGATCTACGCTATATTGCCAAAAGTATTCTCGTCTGCCTTCACATGCAAATGAACTTGGGCGACATCCCATTCTTAATCCATAGGGTTTACTATGATGTTGGCCCACCCTTTGCAGTTATAACAGCTTCAATTCTTGTGGGAAGGTTTTCCACAAGGTTTAGGAGTGCGTTTATGGGAATTTTTGACCATTCTTCCAGAAGCGCATTTGTGAGGCTAATCTGAAGGCCACATGCAGAAAGCACAATGCGCCTCAGCATCTGCTGACCCTGCTCTGTCATTTTACATGGCCTACCACCTTGTGGCCGAATTGCTGTCATTCCCAATCACTTCCACTTTGTTATAATACCACTAACAGTTGACTGTTCATATCCAATATCAAGATAGGGTAGAATGCCCAAGAACCTCTTTCTTACAAGTTTGATATACTGCTTAAAAACACTGACTTGTCTGCATGCTGACTTTTCTTTTGACTTCTTTTATTGTATTGTGTGACACCATCTGTAGTCTTGGTTTTTGAAGTGACAAAATTTTACAAATGGCAAAAGGCAATTTTTTTTTTTAAATTAAAAAAAACACACCACAACACTACCTTGGATGACCAATCATTGGACATTGGACACTGGATTGTGGAGGCACATAATGTACAACCTATTGTAATACTTTTGCAAATGTTTTCATTTACTGTCTGCTCAATTTAGTCCTATCGAAAGAACTAACTATATATATATATATAAAAAAAGTGATTTTTCCACATTAACTTGTGTTTTTCTTTACAGTTCATTCACTGCATCACTGATTAAAATACATGCAAAACCAATGCTTTCAGATTGAAACTAATAATTAATGAACTGACAGTGACTTCCACAAAACACTGTAAATGAGAGTTGATCGAAAGTGATCAAGGGCTGTATCACTTATACACTTTTACATTTCTATGGCATTTCCCATGCATTAAAAAAAAAATAAAAAAAAAAATGTATTGCCGTTGTTACACCCTTGCCTCACAACAGCTGCCATAAAACAATGCCTTTGTGGATGAAGCTTGGATAGATGGACAGTTTGACTTTTTTTAATAAACAGGATAAAGAGTTTAACTGTTTAATAAACAGTTTCTCATAGCTGAATAAAATATGATTATGAATGCTGTATTAATTTGCTGATATATATAATATTTGAAAGAACAACACAAGTAGCAGCTTTCTTGCAGTAATAACATCTAGGTAAAATTAGTTTGTAAGTACAAGAAACGGACACTTTGGAAATTAGGTATCCCTCTGACTGAATATCACTGAATACCCATAGAAGCACTTTTCTCTTACCATGGCTATACAGTCTCTGTCTCTTCATTGCCGCTGGCCTCCTCTTTCACAGACGCTGCATCAAGGGCAGCCTCTTCTACGTGAGCTAACATGTCTGCCATTAGAGCCTCCTCCAGCCGCTTCCTCACACTGTACACAAGGTCTTCCTGCTTCCTGTAACACAAATAGAGAGTGCATTAGAAACGGCATACTGCTATACTACATGCTGCACTAGTACAGGTCCATACTCTGTACTGCATGCTACTCTTCATAGTAGTATAAAATACAGTTAAAGCCATGTGCCATACTATAGGGCAGAGGTGCGACTAGACTGCCATCACCCAGGACTGAGCCAATCAGAATCATCTCAAGTCCCACGCTTTTTGTTTTACACCAAAGCCAAATTAAATTTGCAGCTTTGGATTCAGTGTGGTAAACCTGAGTGGTTTCCAGAGACACCCATGTGTTCCTACATTTGCTAAAAAAGTCTGTCATTTGCATTTAATTCAGAATCTGTAATATAATAGGTTGACTGAATAATAAGCAGTTGCGTGAGCCTTTGCTGAATGTTTGATTGAAACCAACTGTATTTAGTTACATTATCTATGTAGTAAGTTAAGTTTATTACTAAGGTGAAGTAGGCTTTGCACAGACTAGACGACTTGTCAACATCATATTGCTTTATGATGCTTTAAGCTTGATGTAAACTAACTGCTGATCACACATTCATTACACTAACAACATGTGAGCCTTAGAGAAGACAACAGAAGAGGACATGATTATTTCGGGGTCCATATTTCTAGTTTCCTGAAGGCGGACATTGTGGTCCAGGGATCGCTGAAAATGGCACATCTGTCTATAGAGCTTGACTTTGACAGTGCTTCAAAGATCCTGAACAGTTATCTCCAGTTTCCCAAAGATAAAAAGTCATGTGATCATGGAGAAGAGGCTTAATGCCCTATAATCCAGTAAAGTTTGAAAACAGTTACTCTCATTTTTGCCAAGTTACAGCGCTGAAAATTTCTCTGGCTCTCCAGATCTCCGCTGTGGGCAAGTGTCTCCAGGATCCACATCTCTGGTTCCCCAAAAGCTATCAATACAATCCAGGGCTCATTGAAAAATGGGCATATCACACTCTACTGACCTGGAGTTTGGCTTTGTGCAATATGTAGTATGCCATTTTAAACAAAGCCAGAGTGTTGAAATAGCCCATCCTCCCACAGCATGACAACATGAGGCACAGTGGTTCATATACTCTACATTGACAATGACAAACTGAACAGTATGCAAGTAATTCTTTAGTGTCAAGAGAATGAAAATGCCACATCTAATACAAATCAACCACGTGACTTTAATATAACCATTATATATCATCAGTTGCACACCATAATATCTGACAATATAATGGGCATACACAAACTACAGACAAGTTAAACATTTTAAAACTGTATTACTGTCTCTTCTCTCATCTTTCTCATTACCACCTTTCATGGAAACGATATGATGAAAACTAGACATCCAAGTGCTTTCTTTCAGAGTAAATTGGGCAGAAATGGTGAAGGGCTTATGTTATGCATGGTCAAAAGACTGGACTTTTTATAAATTATAGACTTTAATTTCTAGAGGTTGTGATCTTTGAGGTTTATTTTGTTCAAGTGCAGCTCGGCAGATACGTAAACAACTCTATTTGAGAACATTCATTTATTTGAGCCAAACTCGCAAAAAGTTTTGCAAAAGCGCACTGACGTTAAAATCATCTAAACTGGTAGACAAAGTTTTCAGTGCACTGCCCAATTAACCAGTAAAGAGTTATCTTTGTGGTAAGATGTTTAATTTCTCAAAAAAAAAATTAAAAATGCTTTAGATATCAGTTGTTACACTAAAATGGGAGGTAAATCAGTTTCAGGGTAGATATAGCTTGTGCGTGAAAGAGTATTCTGTGACCAGTCAAAGGACAACCAATGGCTCATGAGCTTGGCGAATGCTTCCATTTCATTCATCCACACTTGAATTAGGGTGTGTTTCATGTTTGATGAATCAGTCATAGAGTAGTCCATATGCTATTCAGGGTACTTCAATCTGCATTTGTTTCCTTAAAACTCATAAATAAGATAAATTATTCAATAACTTTGAATAAATAATGGGTATTGAGTGGAGATAAACAGAACAAACTCTTGGAGGATTAACACTGGGAGATGTAGTGTTATTTTATGCTAATGTACCTGATGTCCTCATCAGTGACTGTGAATGCCTTGCAGAGAGGCTGTGTGGTGTTGAGCCAAACTCCAGGGTTCTTCTCCACTGCAGCAGACAGCTGGCCTGTGATGGGGGCAGAGGTGGTGTGCAGGGCACTGGCAATGGCAGACAGCAGAGTTTTATCCGTGTAGCCTGGGCCAACCCCTGCAGTGGAGGACACTTTCAAACATTATACAATTTAAAAACAGAAATGAGACAATTCAGGTCATTATAAAGCACCTTATTTGTATTACATGGATGCAGTTATTTATTATTCTTAATTCTTATTATTTATTCTTAAAAATGGTTATTTATCAGTGATACAACCAGAAAATTGCTATGTAACGCAAAAGCAGCATATCTCCAAGATGGTAACTTTACAGGAGATGGGGGAAAAAATGCTTTACTTTTAATGTAAGTCAATGGAACCACAGTAACACCGTGATCATCATGAATTTTACACACATTGTAAAGGGCAACAGAAACTTTCAAATTTCCAAAAACTGAAAAAAAAAATTTGTTCTGACAGCAGCGATGTGGACAAGTTTGGACAACTACTATAGGAACAATGCAGCTTAAATGGGTTATATCTTGGAGTACAGAATTTTCCTTTTATTTTTTGGATGTTAGAAATAGTTTGAAGCTGAAAATGTTTTAGGCTGTAAAATGGCCATGTAAAAATTTACTATGACAGGTTTTGGGTACATAAAATCCCACAGCCCAGAGAAGAAAAATGTCATTACCCTCAAGCAATATAAATTAAGCTATAGCATGTATGTGTGTTTGAAAAGATCTTGGTTTCATCCCTGATCAGATGTGGAATGTATGCATTCAGATTTCCTTCATTTTCCACATAGCTACTCACCTTGTAGGCCTTTGGGAAGATCCATAGTCTTCATCAACTCTTCAGCTATATCATATGCATTCAGTCCACTAAGCTTCTTCTCCCAGAACAGCTGAGGAGAAACATTCAACAGATTAGATGTCAATGTTCAGGTCTAAAAATTGATCATACCTTATAAACACAGATTAACGCAAATAATAATCAGGCATAGTAGCAACCAGTAGAACTGGCCCCATTCACACCTGGCACTATATCCTGAGTAATCCAATCATAAAAGTACAGGTGTAACTGGGATACAGTGCCTCTCAAAACTGCACCGTGATCTGACCAATCAAACCACATTTAGAGATGTTCAGAACATGTGTAGTTTGAACACTAATGCACCCCAGTTCATCTAATCAGTAATACTAATCAGTAGTGCATTACTGATTCAAGCATGCCTTCACTCACAAAAGATATGATTTATGTGATTCTGACAAATTCATTTTTGTGTAGCCGCCCCACTACAGAATGGCTAAAGGTACCATCAGTGAAACTATAACCAAAGCTTTCAGATTCAGTTTTGTTCCCAGTGAAACAGCAAATTCTACCTGGATGAACCTAAAGGTTGTTTGGTTACCTGTCTTGGCTGATCCACAGCCTTCTGAGGGTCTGACTTCACTTTGTTGTTGGGATGGTTTGTGACCTTGGTAACAGGCTGTTTGAAGATAGAGGCTGTCTGTCGCACTGGTAGAGAGGTGTTCAGATCAGGCTTACCCTTTAAAATAAATAAATAAAATAGATAATGTACACAGAAAGTGCCATGCAACATTATAAAAACTATGAGTGAGTAGTAAGCATTTACAAACAAAATTCAAAAAAACTGACTGTTTGGTATTAAAACCTGCACCAGGCAATGATAATTTATTGCTATTGTGATACATTTTGGCATCATGATACACAATATACTTTTCTGGGTACAGAAAGCTTGTTAACCAATTAAAGAGTTGAATCAGGCCTGCTAGATGACAGAAAACACAAAAAATGTGCATAGCGTAGGGTCACCAGGACTGGGAAACCCCTGTGATGAGCAATGTCATATTTCTATATTTCACAGGAAAATCCACTTTAACCTACAGCAAGATGTCCAGAGTAAATGGCAACTAGAAAATATGCAATTTCACACTTTTTCACAAGTCTGCAACCTACCCTGGTCTGACCGCTGTGGTCATAGCGCAGACGATGCCTGTTCTTGTTCAGTTTGCTCATAATAATTTTTCCTGTACGAAAATCAAAGGAGCTCAGGTCCATAGAGTTGCCCAGGTAACGTGCCAATTGTGGTTTACTCCGAAATTTCTTTCCTGTAGGACTGTGGATACAAAATAAGGATAAAACTGTTAGAAATTAGCCCTGTTACAAATGCAAAAACAATAAAATGCAATAACCAGATCAGCAGAAATCCTCCCAAGTTTTGTTTTTCCTGTGTTAGATTTAACCAGAGAATCCACATATCCTAAGGACAACAAGGAAATGAACTGCAATTAAACTATATTAAATCTGACCTGAATGAGCAACCATGAAATGCAAACTGCATGTCCCTAAACATTCTGAAAGATGTGGAAGATGTTCGGAATTATTTTAACCCTCAGTTAGAATCAAAATGGTGTTTTCCAGCAATACAGCATGTACTGAGTGTATGGACAATAGTGATAGAAGTACAATGATTTCAGCAAACATCAAAGATCTGAAAAATTTGTTCACAACAGTATAACAAAACTTAAAACTACAGCCTATATGCCCCTCTGGTCATTTACTCTCTTTCATGCAAACCAAACTCAATAATTAATAACTTATTTTGTTTATAGTTCAGTTCTACTGTTTCTGCAAGGACATTTTTTTGAGCACATAAAATCTGCCTCAGAATCAAAAATTGTACTGAATCTGAAAATGTACACTATTGCAACCCACAGTGTGATAAAATGACACAGTAAAACAATTGTTTTGGCTTAGTTACTTGATAAAATTACTAATACAACACTAGTAATGCTTACTATTTCTTCTATAATCAAGTTAGTTACTGAGCTAAATTTAGTTAAGATCAGCTCATAGCTAGAAATACTAACAGAACAGCAAACATGCTGCAACTTATTAAAAATCCTCAAAAATGGTTATTCTAGTCTTATGTAAGTAATTTAATCGTTATTGTAGAAAACATTTCATTTAACTAACTTGTTTTAAATTATGCCAATACGTAACACAACAAGAGTAGTATTTAAGTCAATCTAACTACTTTTAGAGTAAGCAAAACTTCAAAAAGTAGAGTATTAACCTTACTTGCTACAGTTGTCAGGGCAACTACAACTTTATATACTTTTTTTTTCACGGCAATATATTTGCATGATATTTTTAAACAACTAACTTGTTTACAAAGCAGAGGAGCCGTTATTTTAGAGTGGAGTTCATGCATAACGAAATCCGCTCTTCAGCTTAAACGCTGTGTAAAGTGTTCCACTCTCAAGAAGCACCTCGCCTCAACTTGACTTGTTGCCTCGTGCAAGTCAATATCGGTCTACTCAATTAGCAGATCTGATCGCAAATAAATACAGCGGGCTAACTAGCCAAGTTAATCCATTAAAGTTTAGAAGCAACTTTTACCCGGGTAAGTGTGCACTAAACTATCAAAGCTGTTAAGTTAGCCAGAGAACTGCCAAAATTGGACCCCAAACAAAGCTAAGCTGGCTACAATAACAAATTAGCATATACCTAGCTAGCAAGACTGCTAACAACACTGGGTAGCTTGGCAGCTAGCTAAGTCGGCTAAACAACAAGTCTGTAGCGATGTTCCGTCACCAGAGTTAGACTTACGATGCGAGCCCAAAGTTTTCGCTCTTCTGGGGTGGTCTAAACTTAAGTAAATAGTAAGTAACTGTTACGGTAGATTTATCGTAGTGCTGGGTAAGCCATATTAGCAACGTTATCCAGTTAGCTTAGCTAGCGTTATCCCCTGGCTAAACCAGCAGCAGTACCTAAAATAATAGACATCGCTTTTCCCCGCGGACAAGCCCGACTTTCTGGTCACTTCTTCCCTTTTCCAACCATTTGGGAGAGCCGAGCACTCCCACCTTTTCCTTTCCATGCTTCTGTCCGAAGTAGGGCTCGCAGAACTACGTCGAAAATGAATAAATGTGAATATGCTGCAGCCTCTATCCCACTTCTTTATCGCACGCCGCTCTTCTCACCTCATGACCTCCCCTATCCACTCTTTATACTAGGGGTCGATTCTTAAGAACAGTTGGACATACACTCGGTTCAGTTTAACCGACTCGTGTTTCAGTTCACTTCAATGAAATAGAATCAAACCATGAGTGGACTGCTTCTTTATAACCTAGAAATATTAAGTTCTAACGCCTATATCTAAGATATAAACATGTGATCATTATTAGAGCTCCATCCGCCTTCTTTACATCGTGCCACTCTTCGAGAGTCTATTGCACGTGACTCGCTTTATTCCGGGAGTCGATTCTTAAGAACAGAACAGCCGATTTTGATTCC
Organism: Pygocentrus nattereri; assembly: GCF_015220715.1. Classification (NCBI taxonomy): domain Eukaryota; kingdom Metazoa; phylum Chordata; class Actinopteri; order Characiformes; family Serrasalmidae; genus Pygocentrus; species Pygocentrus nattereri. The sequence continues at coordinate 15,403,324 of NC_051229.1, read as the reverse complement.
CTGATTTGGCTTAGTACAATAGTAGAGAATCGGGGCCATGAGGACAGTGAACTGCTTCTTCGGTACGTCTACGAGTTAGCACAAGAGAAATATTACTCGATACCTCATCCCTGGTCATAAAAAGCCAAACACATCCCTTTAATTTGACTGCTCAGCTTCCAAGAATCTGTTTTAGGATGAAGTGAAGCCCAAGCTTAAATGCAACTTCTTATTATTTAATGTTTCCCAAACATGAGCAGACCTGTAGTATCGAGTAAGCAAATACGAAGTCGGTTTAAAGAACCAATTCTTGCACTTATGAATCTGCATGTTTTCTAAAATACCGTTGAGTAGCTGTTAACAATCAACATTGTGTCAAAATTTTGGGCACCCCTTCAGTTAACCTAAAAGGGGGTGTCTAGGTGGGCGATGTAATATCACAATACTCAAGCAAGTGTTTTATGAAGCAGGATATATCACAATATTTACTTTTTTTCTGACATCTGATAAGTTTTCTGAATAAAGTTCTGACATTTTAAAAATAAGATCTTAATCTGATTATTTGTATTAAATTCAATTGGTATTTAAATCATGACTCATTATGCTTTTTAATCACACATGCAGTTGGGAAGTGTTTTTAAGTACTGATTGATATCCGTAATATCCAGAGAAAAGCTTATTGTGAAATATTGTGATGTCACTTATCATGATATCGATAAATGCCATCATATTGCCCAGGTTTTGTGTCTAGTAGAATTGCTTTTTAAGAACTCTCGGTGACACTGAATTAAGGTTTCTTTTCTGTCTGGGAAAAAAAATGAAGGATAACACAGCTTAGAATCTACTAAGAACAATAGCATTTTGTGAACTGTGAATCACACATTATGAATAATCTAAGTATGCTTCGAGAGGTACTAGAACATATACCGCTCTGCATTGTTGTACTATTGCTGTAACTATTCTGATTTTTGTCTTGCCACTGCTTTTATGCATACTGAGATCAATATAAAAGCTTTAAGTATGGTTTTAAGTATATGACTAAATGTTAATGATACTTATCTGTTCAACAATTTCTTTTTCATACGATTGAACACTGCAGTGAAAGTTCTGCTCTTTTATTGACAAGCACCATCAGTCAACCCAGATGTAGGAGACAGGAGGTGGGGAGTACAGAAAGAAACGAATGCCTCATTATACAGTCAATTAGTTTTACGTAAGCACAATGTAACTGGGTCCTTTCAGACAGAAGCACAGTTCAGTTAATTATCAAAGCTTGATTATTCAGGGACTCTACTAGCATTTAAAGTCTTGCTTTCAGTTTATTCAGACTTAAGTGGTCAGATTATAAATATGCAGCAGGTTCCGTACATGGCTGCTAAAAAATAATTCATAGTTAAAGTTGTCTGTTATGGCAGAGGTACACCTGTATGGTGAGACCCAGCTTTGCATTTATAACTTTTTTCCCAAAAAAAAAAACAAAACAAAAACACAATTTTATATATATATATATTTTTTTAGTTGCACAGAAATTACACAAGATGGTTCATTAGTCCATTTCTCGCAGTCTAGCTGTGCCCATGTCCCTTCAGTTATTCGCAGTTAGGATGTTCACCTTGATTCAATCCAACCTCAGCAAACAGTCAGACCTAGAGAGAAAAAAGGCAGTACTATTGTCATTTTCCATTTATTCTTGAGTCATTTAGGACACAACAGACTGGAACAATGATTTGTGGCCCAAAATTAGATTTATGTGACTATACAATTCCTAATGTCATTGAATCCCTCATCTTAAATGAAAGAAATCCATCACAAATTTACAGTTACTTGCCACCATGAATTTCTAATATTAACCAACTTCAATGTTTGCCAGGTTCTTGTTGAGAACTAGCAGCCAAGGTAAGTTATCACCACATCGACCTGTTACACAAATAAGTGTAGAATCTGTCCTGAATTAAAGAACAGAACAGAATGAATCATTCACTGCTTCCATAACTGTATTTCCTTTCACTCCATCAGACCAAAACTCACAGCTAGATTTGTTAAAGGAGTGTGTGAAATTGATCTATTAGCAGAATAGATATTTCATCTAATTCTAATATAAGAATAGATATTTTATCTAATGAAATTTATCTACTAGCAGAAACTGAACGTAGTACACAAAACCATATTTTCATTAGTGTATAGTCACCTGTAACTATGAATCATTGTGTTTTCCTTATTTTTGGATGAGCCCCCCATACCTACACAAGAGTGGGTTTTCTTCCAACATGTTGCAGTACAGTACAGTAGCCCAGAACGAACAAACCAAACACTGGCTCTAGAGAGCACTTTTCATGCTTTTACATTAATGCTGGCTAACATTGTGTTGTGAAAAGTTTGAGAATCCAAATTTGAACAAATCGAGGATTATACTTATTATTTAGCACAAGAAAAAGCAAGGAAGGGCGAATGCTCATCGTCAAAGAAGCAGAAACACAAAGAAACAAAATGTAATCGGGACAGGCGATGGCAGGAAACGTCCACTGTAGGTTCTACTACATGCTTTGAAATGTAGGGGTAAGGGAGGGGTATTCAGATAGTTGCAATTTTGCAACCTTACTGCTAGATAAATATTACACACTGCTTCTCTAATAGGACAAAAGTTACATACCTAAGAACAGGCTCAATGCATAAGAGCATGATTTGAAACAATCATTCAACCAAGCTATAGATGGGGAGATAAATTTCAATGTATATAACAGCTTTTACATTTGTTTATCAAAACATTACACTCTATTGCAGCTTTATGACTGCCAAACTGCAGGCTCATACCATATTACATATTACAAGTACAAAGGTACCTTTAATTAAAACTATTCTGAAATCAAGAGAAAATAAATCACATTTGAGAACACAGAATGGAATATATTGGATGCAAATTTAGTGGATATAGATCCAAAAACACTGTTTGCTGCAGCAGTGAGTGACGATTCAAATAGCTGATTTCTCTTGACCTTAAATATGGGGTGAATGATCAATCAAAAGAACTGGTCTCACCCTGAGGTTTAAGACGACATTAACTTGACTTGGAATGGAGTAGTGAACCTGATTGGTGGCATTAAGCAAAAAGTCATAAAAATAAAGCTGTGATTGCCCAAATTGGGGGGATGCTCACTCAAGACAAATCCTAAGGCATCTTCTGGTTGTGAAAGTTTATTGTATATGTAGGAATTACATGCAGATTATTCCTGAGGCTGAGAAGCACTGAGAGGACCTGTTATCATTCTATATGGTCTGTAAATGAGACCTACAGTCACAGCACACTATGGTACAAAAAAAAAAAAAAAAGACCCCTCGCAATAAATCATGATACATACGATTTGGCTGTTTTAGCATAGAGCAACACAAAACGCTTACCTTACGCTTGAAGTTCACACATCTAGTCATTCTTCTTGAACTTTCCATTGATGTAGGGCACATAGTCCAGGATCAGTCTCCAGTCTGTGAAATGGACGAGTGCAATGCCCCCAACTCCTCCCCATAAAGTCAGTGTGGGAACCCTAGACAGCAGGTAAGTTATCACTGAGTTACATAAAACTGAATAGAAGTTTAAATCTAATGTCTTGAATGAACTATAATGCACTCTTATCAGGTGAAAGTTGAACAGGCCATAAAAAGCTATGATTTCTGGCTTGAGGCAGCCACTCTGATCAAGAAAGTCTTTCACAAAGCAGGATCTCTGTTAGCCACACAATTGAGGCCAAAAATCAAACCTATTTAATAGAACAAAAGATAAACAAAAATTCCTTTTGGACAATCCTCACTTTAGGCTTAAGTTAGTCAGTCTTTACTGGCAACTTCTGCCTACTGAAAGACTAACCAGATCAGTTTTACTGATAAACCACAGAACTAAAAAAGTTAGTGCCATAGAGTAACAATAGCATATCATATTGTAACATGCACTGTAACAATCACCTCCTTGTTTCTGCACTCACTGTCCATTTTTATCAGCTCCACTTATCATACAGGTATACTGTGTTCTACAATTACAGACTGTAGTCCATCTGTTTCTCTGCGTATTTTGTTAGCCTTCTTTTACGCTGTTCTTCAATGGTCAGGATCCTCACAGGACCACCACAGAGCAAGCATTATTTGGGTAGTGGATAATTCTCAGCACTGCAGTGACACTGAGGTGGAGGTGTGTGATGAGCTGGTATGAGTGGACCAGACACAGCCGTGCTGCTGGAGACACTCCTACCTTGTTGATGTGAAGTCAGAGACAGCAGCTCATCTGTCACTGCACAGTTTGTGCTGGTGGCCACAGGACTATGTTGGCTGGATATTTTTGACTGGTGGACTGTTCTCAGACACTGAACTGTTTTAAAACTGCAGCAGCACTGCTGTGTCTGATCCACTTGTACCAGTGCAACACACACCATCACATCAGTGTCACTGCAGTGCTGAGACTGATCCACCAGCCAAATACATGCCCTGTGCCAGTCTCGCTGGGGTCCTGACCACTGAAGAAAAGTGAAATTGGGCTAGCATGATGAAGAAACAGATGGACTAGTCTGCAATTGTACAACTACAAAATGCTCCTCTATAGTAAGTGGAGCTGATAAACTGGACAACGATTGGAGATACAAGGTAGGTGGTTTCAGTGTTATTGCTGACCAGTATATTGTATCGCTGTATCATGGCTAGCTTTATTACAGATAAATGCTATTTTGACATATTTAATCCCTTCTTCAGCTTTCCATTATTGTGAGAAATCATTGTAAGCGTTGGCCCTTCTACGTATTTCTATTGTATCAAATGATTTAGTGAATCGAGACACCGCCGTATCGAATCGACGTCTGAATGAACCGTTACAGCCCTAAAGTACGTAAACAATTTGAAACTGATTGTTTTCTTTTTAACATATAACCACATAGGTTTTTGCTTCGGAACGCGACCTTGCAGACTTTCCATGGCTTAAATCGGCTTTTAAAATCAATTTTTAGTTCCATAATAATCGTACAAATGTACAATGTTTTGAGGGAAACTAATGGCTGCACCGTTTAAGGCTACAGCACTCGCTGGTAAAGCCAAGCTACGATGCCTGATTTGCTGCTTCACTTAAATTGCTTAAACATCTCAGGACCAACACTTCATTTAAGGCATGTTCTCCCCACGAATGTAAGGCAAAGTATTTTACCATCAGTGAAGCGCGGTCAAATCTGCGGAGTCCGATAGAAGACCCGAGCACACTGGCCAGCTAGCTAGCTAGCAAGCAAGTGCCAGACAGCTGCATAGATAGGTCACCAAGGACAAAACTGTCTCCCTTCACAGAAAACGCTCCTATAACCAAACATTTACCGAACCCATTATCACAAAAACCCTTACCACGTCCTTGCAATGGAGACATATTTGGGTCCTACTATTTTGGAGAGCATTCTGGTTCGAGTCTCTTCTCCGCGACCTGTTAGAGGAAAGTCGGAAAAGAAATATCGCGATGGTGACGAGTTTTGGACGCGACCTCAACAGGAAATATTCGTAGCGACAGGCTTCAAAATAAAAGCCAAAGAAAATGTAACGTAAAGCCGGCCCAAAAGTACAAAATTCAGAATGAGATTTTTCCCCAATATAACAAAAAAGTGTGGATAAAATATGTTAATATTAAATACGCCATATGTTAAATATTAACATTTCAATTTTCAACACTGAATATTATTAAGGTTGTGTTGTATACTGTCTCAATCTCTTTTGTTTTAATGTTTTTGTTGTTGCGTAATTATTACCACTGCTATTTTAATTCTGGTGGGGAAAACATTGTCTGTGTTATATGACTGGAATGCTTAATAAAGTGGTGCTCATATAGTGTCCTGATCTGATTCTCTACCCAGAGGCAATTTTAATCCCAAGCTAACAAAAGCCCCAAGCTAACCCGTTCGTCGCGACACTGTACGACGCAATACAGTATTCTGTGATAATACATGTCGAGTGTTTTTCCCAAAACTGTCATTTTCTTTTTAGCATTTGAGCAGTTCCTTTGCAGACCTCTGCAGGTTTGCATGCCAAATGCCTTTAAACACATAATTCAGTCAATGAACACAAGCTCACTGACCCCACTGTAAAAAAAACACATATAAGAATATCAGAATTCAAGAACATCAAAGTTTACCAAAGGTTTAAGTGTCCAAAAACTTTTTGAGGGCACAGAAAAGTAAATACAATAAAATTAAAAAATGTATAGCGTATAAAAGTAAAATGATTTTGAATAATATTTTGAAATAATCATAAAGAAATATAACTGGTAAATAGAAATTCAGAATAGTTAATTAAATCTAAATCTAATTAAATCGTTCAAGTTCCTGCAAAGCTCCATAGACTACCTCCATAGACAAAGCTCCATAGTCCCCAGGGGTCTTAAAATAGCTTTATTAATAGCTGAGGTTTATCATTTAGATACATTCATTTTAATTATCAGAACACATATGACACAAAGAAACCCTGGGCTATTTTATGGTAACACATGCAGCACATTCATATCCCATTTCCCACGTTTTTAAATATAGAGACCATTTCATAAACTGTGACAGTAAGCTTAGACTGTACCAAGGACTGAGCATCCACACACCATATGTCAGCAGTAGTTATTTCTACATTTGTGGTTTATGAAAGAAATTACATCAAGTTATTCTCTACATACAATAATGTGGGAAATTGCATCTGAATATACTGTCTGTGGTACCATAAAACATTTTCCATGCTGTCTTTGTGGCCTAAATCCCCATAGTTATACTGTGCCGAGACATATCTGACCAAACAAGAAGGACTTCAGAATTAAGGCTCCCTCATGGAAGCTGGACTTTATTTTAGACACTATTTAAAGTATGGCCTTGTTTGAAGTTACTATACGAGGACTGTAATTGCCTTGCCTTTCTCACAGTACATGTGCCAGAAGCAGAACAAAGAATAAATACATGGCTTATGCAGTTTTGGAATGTTTTAATCTTATCTTGCCTGCCTTATGACACAAAACGTACTACAATTATTTATACGTGCTGGATTCAAAGCCACAAGAACCAGTTGGAGTCAATGTTTACACCAAGAAAAATCTAATAAGTTTGTCTACAGTATTGTGCAAAAGACTCCTTAAATTGCCAGGGTCCACCTGCAGGCCCAAAGTTTTATTACACACTTCTATAGCATAAGAAGAGTTCAAACAACCACTTGATGTCCCTGTAGTTACTGAATAATGAGCCTTAGTATGCAGTGTGCCTGAGATTTTAAGGGTTTAATTTCAAGTCAAATTAGGCATTAAGTTCAAGTTATACATTTTCAGAAGATATTTCTGATACAGAGAAATGGTAATACCATGTGCAACCTGTTAGACCACCAAAACTGTCCCCATGTGATAAATAGTACTTAAAGCTTTCATCTCTGAGGGAGAAAATCAGGCTCCACTTCAGATCTGAAAAATCCACAGGTGTTTCTGTCCATCCTTCCACTGAGACAAGAACTCAACACTTTGAGCCTGAAAGCATGTGTAACTGTGAAGAAGCTGTTACTGGAAAAAAAGTCAAAAGACAGCAGCAGACAACTTCTAAGACTGAACTTTAGAGGTGTGGAAAAATATCCCTGCAGATTTCTTTGAAAAACTGCTAGCTAGTCTCCTGAAAAGAATTCAAGCTGTGAAGACAAAGCGTGGACACATTAAATACTGAAAAATGTTCTAGTCAGCTGTTGAGGATTCAGTGTCATTTTCTGTTAAATGTGTTTTATGCCTTTTTTTTCATGGCACTGGTCTCTGACTTTCGCACAGTACCGTTTCTTTGATAAATAATGAAAATGATCTTAATCCCTTTGGCCAGTTCTAAGCTTGAGTGTATAGCTATGCGTTTATGTACATTCTTATAGAGTGAGATCACAGCAATCTGTCACCTGTTTAAGTATCAATACAGTGAAGCATTCAGTGACAACGTAAAGCCTCTCTTGCATTGTGTTTTTTCTTTATTTGGGTACATAAGCAATAAAAAAGACAGACAATTGAAAAAAGGTATACTTCTGTTATTAAAATGGCACATTTATTGCTACGTTATATACATAACAGTTCTGAATAGCTACTTTATATAAAAAAATAGGAAAGTGGAGGCACTTTGGGGACAAAAGAAAACCTCCCCAATGTCTTGAGTCAGCAGATTCTGCAGATGAACGTGTCAAAAACAAAACAAACAAAAAAAAAAAAACACCTAAGATGAGTAATGAGTTTTGTGCACTTGATTTCCAAAATAAGAACTCTACAGAGTCAGTTTAAAAAGCCCAATTCTGGATGCATGAGGAAATGTGATTAGGGTTCTATGCAAGGTACTTAAGCAAATTTAACCCCATATGTTTGCTTTGAACTGAATGAATCTTCATTATTGCAAAGCCGTGAATCCAGTTTTGAATAACCCTGTAGACAAAACTGCACATGTGGAGATTCTCAGCTGCATTTTTTTAACCTAAACTTGGCTCAATCTGTCAGTAAACTGGCCATAATTCTAAATCCTTCAGAGATGTTGATATTTCCACTCCTATAGAAAAGGTTTGAATTTAGAGGAACGAGAGAGACATATGAAAGATTACAAATTTTGTTTCAGTACAGCCCACAGAAAGTAACTACCTCAATTTGAGGCACCATACTACAGCTTTTGATTCAATTTAGAACACTAGAACAACAAATTTATGATTCAAACCTCTGGAGTGCAAGAACACTTAATAATATTCCATATTAACAAGAATATCATTCCATATTAGAGTGGGCTTCCAGACTAATTAAAATACTGAACTGAACATTGTAATAAATTCAGATTTCACTCCATTTATCATCCCTTCTGCATAATATGCCAATGATTGTGATTTCAGTTTCTCCTGTACATCATAAATGATGGATAGCTCAGTTTCAGATGGAAGTTTCAGGCCTTTCATGCCTGTCATACATGCTGGTGAATGCATTATTGTGGTTGATGCTTTTAAAGTATCTGAGCTGTGTTACCAAGATAAATACAGATACTGAAAGCATAGGAAACATACTTCATAACTGATCGGAATCAGCACTGTGCACCACTGAGCACATTAAAAACTAAACATGGAACACATTTACAAAGAAAGTACTTTTATTTGCTCGCAAGAGCAAAAATTCATTTTAAGATACACTAAAAATTCCCATGCCCCAGTCTTCATGTGAATTTATAAAATATTCTCAAGTAAAGCCACCAAAAAACATGTGACATTTGAATGAAAACCTGACTTCAGGACTGAACTGAAAAATAAAACGTGCAGGCACTAGTATGTTATCACTCCCCAAGTATGACCCCGTTGGGTGCGGACAGTCAGTCAGGACAATGAAGAAGGCCACCCTCAGCTCTCTCCCACTAAGATTCCTCCGACACTATATAGATCTCTGTAAAACACAAATGACTACAACCCTTATCTTTCGAGTTTTTATCAAATGGTTTGGTGAAAAATAATTTTTACATAATTTTCCATGCAACACAGAGGTACTCAAACAGCCAAAACATGTTTGGTGTCACAATTTTGTTTTAGTCTAGCAATGGAGCTACAAGGCTAAAATCGATCGAATCACTACAAGTCAACTGACATAATATTCCACAGTTGTGCTCCACTTTATCTGTAAATATCCATACAGACACATGGATACTAGAGTTGTCATTTGTCTCGCTCTCTCTCTCTCATACACACACACACACACGTATAAGCCTGTGTGACCAAGACGAACTTCAGCACGACACTAGCTGTCTAAAGTGGCTGCCCACAGCATTGTGCTACACAGTGAAGTTTTGTTTTGTTTTATAGTTCACAGTAAGTCATGGTGTGTCCTAAACTTGTCAATAGGTTTGTACAATCTTAGATGCAGTTTGAAAGAAATTTTGATGTTTCTACACAAAGATCTTGGTGACATCAGGAATGTTAGTCTTCTAGCTCCAGTGCTAAAGAACAAATTTGGACCCCAAACATGTTTTGTCACACTGACTACATCTCAGATAATCAGAGATTTGTGTACATATAACTTTTCATCGAACCATTCCTTGAAGATATTTTATTTAACTGACTGAAGAACACTGCTGAAAGCGGTTGTTTAAATGAGGAATCAGTATCGTGTTCACTTTCAGGTGAAGGACAACATGGCTTTTATGAAAAGATTTCATTATGGTGGTGCAACCACAATACTATAATTACTATTTGATTCTGAGGGCAATGAAACATTAAAAAAAAAAAAAGGCATAATTGCAGTGACTCAATCCCTCTAGACAATGGGAGCAACGATCATAGGGAATATTAATTTATGACAATGAACGAATAGGCATTTCTCAAGAAACAACGGTTGGCTAAATCCTATTCCATTCCCATTCATTAAAACACCTTATCAAAATTGCAAAAGACATATGAAATGATTAGAATTGTTCCTGGCATCCTTGAATGCTAGGATTTTTCGCATATTTTTTAAAACATCAAAAAGTAAAAATAACATTCAAAAGAACTTTATAAAAAATTAAACGAAATGTAAAGAGTCGACAGTTTAACAAGAGGATCTTCTCATGAAGACCTGACATAATTGTTCAAATAAGCCATTATCTATCTTTCTCTATTTCAAAGAAAAATATTGTCCAGAAGTGGCAGCAGATGCAGTTCATGGTTGACACTATCCAAGTCAACGAAACACACAAATACCCCTGACATGAGTTAAGCAATGTATCACTGACCCCAAAAAATTTCATTTCAGGCTTCTAAAAACAATGCTTAAGCATAGATGGAGTCAATGTCCAAGGCATTTCCCTCAGACATTAGAGCAGCAGGGATAAAAGATCAAGGGCAGAAAGACACAATGTTGAAATGCTATGTTGCTGCAGGAGCATGTGGAAGTTTGAGAGGTTCCTTGGATGAAGATATTCTTGGATGAAGAGGTGTCAGTTGCTCCGTGCAGTCAAGAGGACTGCTTGTTCCTCTTTTAAAATTCTAAAACTCAATTGCTAGCTAACATGTGCTAGTCCTATAAACACAAATAAAGAGTTGGTGTTGATGCTTTGGCTGGCATGGCAGATTATGAAAGGGTTCCAGTTAGGATAGTTTATAAGAGCACAGATGCTCAACATTAATGCAATAAACACAAGCAGAATTTGAGGGGTTTATAACCTCCAGCTTTTCTTCTCACTTTTACTCTTGCTGAGATGTGAGATGGTACAAAATAATGAGTCTATGTATTATATAAAAAATTCTCTGTTCCCTCATTTGAGCCCTTGACTGCTCAAAAAGTTTGTGTGTGCGCGCTATGTAGTAGCACACTGTCTTCTTTTAGAGGCCAGATGGTGGCCTCAATAATGTAGTTGGAAATCCATATCAGTCTTTTCTGCAAATACTTGATATTAGTTGAAACTAGTAGAAGCTGGTGGATCCATGTTTTTGACATGACAAAAAAAGGATGTGTTTTGTTTTTTTCTCCTTATAAACATAGATGACGGCTGTTGAGTCTGTGGGGAATGGTTGTCTAGTTTTAGACTGAATCACATCAGTCCTGGTGAAATACACCATTGCTCCCAGTCATGTAAGCAAGAGGTGCCCATAAAAAAGAAAAAAGACAAAAAATGAGCGCAAAGCAAATACCCTTGTTCTTTATGCTCAGAGAGTTCCTGTCTCTCTTTCTCAGCAGTGTTCTTCAGGATGCTTCAATGGTCCATGATGTATGTGTTTAATTGTGTGTCAGTTTTTCACCAAAGGATGTTGTATTTGCACGAGTCATGTCTGTTTAAAAGGTTCTTATGCACAGTCACGATGTGAGTGTATGCGCACATTGAGACAGTACATAGAAGATTAAGGCCACGTCTGAAAGCACTCATTATGACTGGATCTGTGGAAAATGGAAAGGAAAAAAAATTATTACAGAAGGCATATAGAGGATGTCTAGAAGCAAGAGTAACTTAGTAAAAATAAACCTGAATTGTCCAAATAACTACATAAATAAATAATAATAAAATGAATACTATGATTGAATAATAATTATAATATGATTTAACAAAATGTTTACATAATACACAACTAATTCATTCTTAATAAGTTTGGTATCTGGTGAGTCAGGTGAACTGGTTGTGTTTAATTCCTAGGGCTCGACGAAAAATATTTGCTGATTGTATTGTTGTTGGCAGTATTATTTTATTCTATAGATTGTTGACAAATTTAACTATTTGTACATTTTTTTCTTAAACCTTCACTGAAAAGTAAGTCACTACTTGCATTCATGCTTTTGGCCTGTAGTGTATGTATGGTTATATTTTCCATGCAGCACTTACATAAATATTACATATGACTGTGCCCGTCACCACCCAGCCCGGAGTGGCCTCCTCCCAGAGGCATCTGAGGATCTCCTCCGACGCCTGTCACCTTTTCCTCCTCCCTTCTCTTTAGACACGCTGCCTTTGGGTTCAGGTTACGCTCTGTGGCGATCCAAGACAGGGAGACACATGTTAGCAAACACTTGATTTTGTGCTTAACACCTCTGTCAACACAGCAATGACAGCAGCAACAGGGAAGCACGGTGCAGACAAGGAGAGAAGAAAAAGCAGTCATATGGAGAATTTCACACAGCAACACAGAATGGCAGGAGGTGGATGTGACGGTTATTAGAGGACAAGAGGAAGAAGCTACAGAGTTCAGTTCAATAATGCTAATGTCTCTAACAGTAAATGACAGTGAATAGGCACTAGTTAGCATCATGCATATTACATTATGCTAACGCCATTCTAGCACTAGTTTCCATGTTGTTAGCTGTGACAACGCAAATCATCAGGTTATTCCTTTAAGGCAAAAAAGCTCAGCTTGAGAATGGCAGAGGTAAAGAGGACAGGTAGAGGAGATTTACTAAGCTCAGTCAAGGGCAAACAGAGAAGCTTCCAATGGCAGCAATGACTATGGAGCCAAGAATATAGTGTCTTTCCATCAAGAAGCTGGACTTCCACCCTAACCCCATTCTCCAAGCACAGGCAGAAGGGAAATCCGCATTAGGGGCAATCCTGGCCGTTAAAGCCCTACCTCGGACCTGCCTCTCCAGGCTCAGGATGACCTGCACAGCCTGCTGAAGGATGACGAGTTTGGTCTGGGCCTTGTCACTTTTCAGGTGCAGCTGGCACATGCGGCCCAGCTCCCGGAAGGCCTCGTTGATGTCCCGCACACGCACACGTTCCCGCGCATTGTTGGCCAGACGCCGGTCCCGGTCCCGCTGCTCCTTCTCCTCCACTGACAAGCACTCCTCAGACACACTGCTGCCAGAGGCAACCGAGCGCTCATTAATTATCTCATTAAGCAATCAACTTGCTGGTTAACCAATTAATGCTTAATAAACTCACAGGACAAGTATTTGAGGTAAAGCCTTTGTGCAAGCTGCTGAATGCTAATGCTGAATGAGCTTGCAGGACACTGCCATATCTAATATCAAGAGTTTGTGTACTTTGCTGGGTACCACATAAAATGTTTTATTTAAATGTGAGTTCCATCAACCAATCACTGAAATCAACCAGGTTTAAAATGGTTCCCTAATCACAATTCCCTACATATGAAAATTAGGAGCATTATATAGCGGATAGAATCTGTGTATTCAGATTAATGAATTCATATAGTTAAGGTTACACAATTTGCCTATTACTCTGTAACAGTTATCACATTCTGCCACAGTATGGATACGCCTTGTCCACTAGGGATCAGTTTTGTCTACCGAGGTGCCTTTTGAGGTTAAGGTAAGACTCGATATTCCCTATTACAAAATGAAAACAACCCACTCCCATAATGCACACAGCCCTTTCCCTTTTCTCTTGACAATAGCGGAGCTTCACTGTAATTGTGTTTGGGAGAGTCTCAGCTGTCTGACTGTTGCCAGTTCTGAGGCTGGAAGAGGAGGGACTGAGTGGAGTGAGGCACTGAGCGGAGAAAAAAAAAAAAAGATGCCCAGAGGAAAACGAGTGGCCGACATGCCTGAGCCTTTGCTGCTTTTTTCTTCTTCAAGGAATAGTTCTTCTTTCTTCTTTCCGTAGCGCAAACATTCAAGGTGTCCACGACCACCCAAAGAGACAATCCACTTTAAATACTGAATATTACTTACGCACTGAAAGTTCACTGAGTGCTGTAAGCATTTTGCAGTCAATCTGTTTTCTGTGAGGGGCCAGTGGGGATTGAGGGCCTGTGGAGGCTGCCAAGAAGCGAAGGGTGAGAAAAGAAGGATGGGTGAGTGAAAGAAAGACAGAGAGAGAGAAAGAAGCTTTAAGAGGGTAGAAGCGATGCACCGCCTGCCATGTGCGGTATGGACAACCACAAACTGCCAATGAGAAAGCTAAGGAGGATAGAGACTGGCATCTCATCTTAAACCCATCCCACTGCACAGAGATGTGTTTATTAGTGATGAGACAGAGCCTGCTGCTGCCATCTGCGAGGGGAAGGAAAAAGGTGAGGACAGAGGCACGGATAAGGATGACTAGGAAAAAAGAAAAAAAAAAAGAACGATGACCTGGCAAGAAAAAAATGGGTGGGGGAGGGGAGGGGCGTGGTTAACCACGGCAGATTTGAACATGCAAAAAAAAAAAGCTGCAAACTGAAAATTTACAAAAGCAAATTAATACAACCAACTGAGAATGGAAAGCAGGACAAAAATGGACCTGCTGTTAACAAATGAACTCCTGTATGCTGCACGGTCAATTCATCTGAAGTGCCATGCTAGAATACAGCAGGGAAAGAGCAATAGAGAACAGGTCACAGAGTAGGTACTAAAACCTGCAGCTTAGTGGAATTCAGATAACAAGAGGTCTGTAATGGGTTATTATTCACAGCATCAACACTGAAAAGAGGTTACTTACTAGACTATATGTGGTAGAAACAGGAAAAAAATATTTGCAAAAATCTTACAGAGGGGGCATCTATAAGAAGACTGCCCCTCAGCTTGAGTTGGGTTGCTTTTTGAGAAGAACCTTCCACTTAAAAAGAGAAGAAACTAAAAAAAATGGATGTCTTCAATAAAGTAAAAATTTAGCTTTTGGGGTTGATGTAAAACCACTGTGAAAACACAATCATGTGTTTTCTATCATGTTATCTAACCATTAGAAGTCCATCACAAATGAGAATTAAGTGAAATCAGCATTCCAAATAGGTATTCATGTCCATTTTTACTCTTATTAAATTCTGCGTGCAGCAATAATACTCATCCAATTATTATTAATAACGGCTTCATATGTAATCAGCATAAAACTCCAATATGAAGCCGGCACTACTCCTAACAACCTACTGGGGGAAAGCTGCATAAGTGAACAACAAACGTGCTAAACTTAAACTGTAGCATCTTGCTGACTGATGACAAAAACAGAGTGGGTAAGCAGGAAAACGGCTGGATGAGACAGGACAAGATGGCACTGGCAATGAAAAGAGTGAGTGGAGGACAAAACAGACAGGGGATTAACTAAACAGGCAAAGGACAGGTATGTGGCCATGCAGCACACACAGACATACATAAACATAAGAACAGATACTGCAGAAAGCTCTATGCCATTCTAATCAGCTACCAACCCCACTCAGAGAAGGTAAAACAGGCTTGTGTACTTCCCCACCCCAACAGTTAGCATTACACAAACCTTGATCACACTTGCCTCAAACCGCATTAAGTTGTTTAGGGCAAAAAAAGCTCGCTTATGTGGTTTCAGTGTATGCCATACTGTTAGCTACGAAAATTAACAAAACTACAGAAATAATTCAGGCTGCACATAGGCTCCTGTAGCGATATGCATGAAAAAGTTTTCAGTTTTTATAAATAACGTCATGCAGTGTTAGAAACTGCATAAGCAAGTCTATTTCAAATTTCTTAACAGCTCCATGTGGTTTGACGCAGGTGTCTGCTGATTTAGGCGTGATGCATGTCCAACACTAATTAGCAGGCTGTAAGCTTCAATAACTTAACTATATTCTCGTAGCTTCGTAGCTCCAGTGCAAAACTCAAGAAGCTTTGCACACCAAACAAGTATTGGCTGATCTCTAACATTTGGGAGCAACAGAAAACTGGCAAACACTTTAAAGTAATGTCATTTCACAAGCCAACTTTTCCCCTCTACAAGCAGGACTGATAGCCCACCTCACAGTCACATCTCCACTGTGTGTGAATGTGTGGCAGCGTGCCACCTATTGTGACTTTGCTCCCCCCACCCCACGAGGTCCACAGCCCACTGACCTCGCACTTGCTGCTCCAGGTTGAGAATTACGCTAACAGCCTGGTGCAGGATGAGCAGCTTGGTCTGCGGTTTCTCATTGCTCAGGTGCAGCTGGCACATGCGGCCCAGCTCTTTGAAGGCCTCATTGATGTCGCGCACACGAAGGCGCTCTCTGGCATTATTGGCCATACGCCGCTCTTTCTCCCGCTCCACCTTCACCTCCACTGGCAGATCCTCCTCTTCATCAGTGTGGAGACTTGGGGGCAAATTGGGGGATCAGAAGGGAGGGGTAAGAAGGGAGGGGTTACAGTCACAACAAAAGTACGCAGGATACAGTGTGAGGAGCACCGAGGACAAGGCCAGAAGTGGGGGCTGCAAGTGACTTCAAGTGCATAAATATGTGAACGTATGTGTTTGATTATATGCAAAGCCTCCGAAAAGCAGATTATGCCTTGGTTGTCTTAGTGTCTCTCAAGGCTTCTTCCTAATGCTTGTAGGGAGAGCCACTCTTAGCCTGCTCTTTATGTGTCTGGACCTGCATTTCCGTAAAGCTGCTTAGGGACAATGAACATGGTAAAAAGCGCCATACTATTAAAATGAATTGGAAAAAAATGATAAAAAGTTTGACTTATGACAATTTTATAGTCTGTGACTCCTAAGAAGTGTAATACTGTTTTGGACTGAGATAGAAAAGCTATGTGTAGAACAGGGCTAAATTCTACATGTAGTGAAGAAATGGTAAAGGTTCCAGACAGTAACGATACAATAATTGAAACATGCTAAGTTTCCGCTCTGCACACAGCTTAGTGTGACATACACGTTTTGTCTAACAAAGTACAACAAAATAGTGGAAAAAATAGACCCACTCACCACTTTGTTCAATGTTATAATCACAGCCTAACTATGCACTCCCTCCCACTTTTCCTTCTTAAAATCACACTAACGCACCTTTCACAGTCAGTGACCATTAACCCAAGCTGCAGGCTCTATGTGTGTAACTCCTGCACAATGCCTTGGTATAAAAAGCACACAATAATGCTGCGTGAAATCTTGTGTGAGCACAGATACCTTGTCCTGCGGTTCATCTTGTCTTTATCATCCTCCAGCTTGTCACTGACTGAGCTGTTCTCATCATCCTCCTTCTCCTCCCTCTTGATGTCTGTGCTGGAGGAAAGAGAGGAGCGAGAAAGGCTTCCAGGCAAACCTGAAACATAAACGGAACAAAAGAGAAGGTTTTAGAAAAGCCACACACTTTACAAGGCACTGCAATAATAGGATCACTAAACTCGGCTGTGATAAACCCAGAACAGTTATTATTAAAATCAACTATTTATTCAGCATCAATAATGCACATTTTATTTATTTTAATAAAATAATTATACCAGTCTGTTCCTCAGTTTGTTTTAGCAGCAAAGGCCTGAACTTAGTACAACTGCTACATTTGTACACTAGGTGGTGATGTGCACCTTTTCCTCATTAGACAGAGAGGAATAAGAATATTAGCCATTCACTGTAATATCTTTAAGACTGTCTTTGCCTATTGCTATCGTTCAAAGTTATACATCACAGCACTATGAATTGTATTTACTTGTCAGTACAGTAATAAAATATCAAATGATAGGGGGATTTATATTGTGTTATGTTTTTTTGTGCATCATCCTATACTAAACAGCAAACTGACTGCAGCTAGTATTTCAAATTCCTGTTGTACTACATAAGCTTGTGACTCACTGGTGAAGGCCTCGGGCTGGGAGCTGGCAGGGGCTTGTGGGGGGGCGTGGTGCCCATGCAGGAGGCCACTGGTGGGGGGAAGGCCTGCCGATTCCTCATGGTGCTCGGGCACCATGCCAGACAGCCGACCATGGAGAGGGAAGCTCTGGCTGAGGGAGCTCAGGCCAGCAGCTCCTCCGGCCGCGCTAAGTAGACTATGCATATCTGCTCCCAGCCCTGACCCTGGGCCAGTCCCCACTGCGTGGTTTCTTAACACGTGGAGAGCTTCACCCAGGCAGTCTTCCATCTTGTTTTGCTGTGGAATGAAGCAACAGAAAACTTCAGAAAGCATCAGGCAACAAGCAGAACTCACTCTCAAACAAAAGGCAGACAGACAAAAAAAAAAGCCTTACAATGAACTCAAAGGCATAGGAGAGGCTTTTTTTAACCTTTTGTCTAAAGCCATGAAAAAAATGACCTTAGTTTCTAGAAGAATGCCATGCAAATTCATTTTTTGGATCTTTTTAAACCTCTAATCTATAAAGTGCCTTCATTAGACACTAAATACCCCATTTGGTGGCACCCTGACTTTTTTCCTTGTTTATTACTAATTAAAGACCCAAATACCAGTGCTTGTAGTCCTCCCTCAAAGCTGGGTGATGGTGTAGGTTGTGTGGATCCTCTAGACCACTGGGAAGCAGAGGCTGCAAAGGGAGAACCAGAGTAGAAAAACATTCTTAACATAAAAATGACTTAAATCAACAGCCCAGCAGCATGAATTTCAGTCTGCAGCTCAGTATGCAGAGTTTATGACCATAGACAAACATAAATTAACTAACATGTATGCTTTCTCTGGATAAGGCAAATGAAATAAATTGCCTAAATACAGTTCTTCAACAACAGATGGAGCCATTGAGCTTTTAACAGGCAACTACATATCTCACACATGCGCACATTCCCACACTTCTGCATACACAGATACATTCATACCTGACATGTTCTGTGGAGAGCCCACTGGGGTAGGTGGAGTGGAGGAGAAGTTGCTTCCATTGTTGTCTGAAGGGTAAATCTAATTATTAAAAAAAAAAGCTAATATTAAAGATAGCCTGACAGTTTAGCCATTCCATTGTGGTCACTGAAGACTGGCAATATAACAATATTTCATTGGTATCATGTCAAACTACAAGAAAATATACTTTTATGAGTAATTCATACATTTTTTAAAATTCATTTTTAGATTCGATTTTCCTGTTCCTTCTTAATTTATGTTTACAAACATTTATTTAAAAAAATATTTTTCTAAATGCAGCATTGCTATTTCACTGGTGCATTTTGTCTTCTAAGCAACTTAATATTGTAGAATATATTAATGATGAAGTATTGTTTCTGCCATGTCATCCATCCACAATGATCACTAAGTGCAGCTTTGGTAAAAAAGCTGTTATACAGTAATTTTAGATTTAAAAAAAATGGCTGAAAAGACTCTGACTCACTGATGCGAGAGCTTTTCCAATCTCATCCCCTGAACTTCCTGCCGTGTTGCCTCTATTGCCTGAACAGGAAAGAGAAAATATAATATAGAAACACACATGTGACACTGGGTTTCAAAACCATACCAGGCCAAGCAGGCCAGTGAGTGTAGCAAGGAGCATATGTGCCACTGCTCTTTGGTCTGTGGCTAGAGCAGGGCAGAGCTTTTTACCCATGATGCTGTCTGCTCCATTGATGGGCGGCGTGTGGTTGGGGACCCCGTAGCCACTGGATGAGGACTGGAAGCTGCCCAGAAGGCTGCCCCCGTTAACCTCGTTGCCATGGTGAGGGTAGTTTGGAGGGGAGAGAGGCAGGGGTTGTCTCTTCTAGGATAGTGGAAATAAAAATAAACAACTCAGCTACTCACCAAACACTGTACGACACACAGTATAGTGACCAAGACATATGGTGTTGATGATTATGTACCTTTTCTCATATACTTAATGCTTTACTAGCCCTGTTTTGACCACTATTAGGACAATTCAACCAAAAGTCAAATTTACACAAACCCCTCTGTACCCTAAAGACAGTCAATCACCCAGGACAGGCCTAAATTTTGCTTCTTTAGTACTGCATAGATAAATAAATGTACTATAACTAGAGGTGTAACAATTCATTTGATTTCTCAATGCATCTTTAATAATTACTCCCAAGGCAACTGAGTGTAAAAGAAAAATATTACAATTAATTTGCATAATTAAAAACATTTGTAAATGCTACACTAACAAATTAGTTTATAGAATGCAATCATTTAAATTCACAAAGTTGTTTTTGATTCGATTTGCTGTCAGCTCAAAGACTCACACCCCTAAATTTATCTATAAAATGGACAGAAGTAAAAGGCAAATGTCAGTTGAAAGATTGCTGTTACTATTGATTTTAGCTTTACATGACAAGACATGACAAGAAGTTCATACGAAGTCAAAAACCCTCAGTCAGTATAATGCTAATTGATGGGGTATAAATCTTCATTACATATTGGCTACATTAGCCTTATAGGTTTGAGAAAAAACAAGAAGCGAACATGTGTTGGAAGCTTAACTACATCTGAGATAAATACAAAACTGGGTAGATGTTGTGCTGCATTACCAGATTAAACAAAAAAGTTGGGGTTTACCAGGCGATCAGCGTTGATGGCAGCGAAGGGGGCTGACTGACCAAGGTGCGGCATAGATGGGTAACCTGGCTGACCCCAGTCTTGAAGACCTTCTGTGAAAACAGGACGATGTCTTATTGTCTTCCACAATCCACACGTTAGATAAACAAGGACCAATCTTACACCAAATAAATAACTCTTAAAACATATATTTAAGTCATATAGCACAAACTAAACACAAAAAGAAACCTTAGGTGAAAGAAAAAAAAACTGCTCACGCACCTTGCAGATAAAAAGGGCCAGGGTAGACGCTGCCAGTTTTAGAGGCTGGGTAATCTGCATTTTCCTGGTTATAGTCTTCACCAGGAACTGCTAGATAGACCTGTACACATGGGCAAGAGACACAGAGAATATGTTTTCCATTAGCAGAATTTCAGACTACTGTTCAAACGTTCCTGTAGATCCAGATATGTGCAAGGTTACATGTGGGCAATAATGCAAAAATATAACATCATACATTTCCACGAAACACAATACACATCACAAAGTTCAGTTTTCTGAAGTATGATCAGTTGGAATAGATTAAATGCTTATTCGACATTTCATATGGTGCACTGCACTAAATCCAATTAAAAGGACCGATTAAGCTCTCTTTGTAATGACACACACAGCTGGTCATTTTCCTTTAAGCACTGACAATATCCAATAAATGTTCAGAAAAGCATATTGTGACCTATCACGATGTTGATAAATATTGACTTATAACCAGGTATGGGCAATATCAAGAAAGAAAAAACAACCATAACTAAAATGAGGCATATATTTTTGTGTCATGGTGAAATAGTTCTGTTACTGCGGTAATGAGACAGTGCTGTGCATGTGTGTTGAATCAGGAAACATCCACCACAGAACACAGAATACAGAACACATGCTGTCCCAAGGGAAACATCCCAAATAGCTGCATGGGCTACCACAGACACTCCTTCACACACAAACATTCATACACTCGCATCTCAAAAATTAAGACCTTAGTGTGCTATACAGAAAAGAACGGTGTAAATACGATAAGAGTTAAATCATGAATGGCCAAGGAAGCCACTGAAACACAGATGACCTCTGCAAATATTCAACACAACAAAAGGTTAAAACTCATAGATGAAAAGCAAGATGAATCCATTTACTTGGCACAGCGACAGATCCTGTCTGATTTAATTGGTTCCGAGCTCTGGGGTTTTGGTGTAAATGAAGAAATCAAGCTATAAAGCCCAAAGACTGAGGATCCAGGGCTTTGAGGGTTATTTGTGTAATTTGATTAAACAGTATGATGTGAAGGGAGATGGGAGAAAGAAAAGAAGGGAGGGGGAGACAGAGAGGGAGAGAGCGTGAGCGAGACAGAGAGAGAGCGGGAGAGAGAGCGAGCGAGTGCGAGTGAGAGAGAGAGAGAGAGAGAGAGAGAGAGAGAGAGAGAGAGAGAGAGAGAGAGAGAGAGATGCATTCCCAATTACAGAGCCATCTGCCCATTCCTGGAGGCCAGCCAACACCACAGGCAGCTGGGAGAGAGGGAGGGAGAGGAACGAGTGCAGAAAGGAACAGAGAGAGGGAAAGTAAAAATGAGCGAGGACAGGCAGGAGAGAGGGATGGGGGAGGGACAGAGAACATTGGAAGGAGAAGTGGAGAAGAGGAAGAGTATAAATGTAAAAGAGGGAGGGAGCAGAACGGAAGACAAAAATAAAAATGGAATGGAGAGAGTGGAGGACACCACAAAGGAAAGCATGCTTTAGTGGGCTGTTTTCTTTTTTTAGTTTATGAAAAAGGGTTGGGATTCAATGAAGTACTAGCCATATTGCCAACCTTCTTGGTTTATTTAACAGGTACACAGTCCACAGTAATAATCATAATTCTTAAATGATGCAAATACAATCATTTATTGTCCATAGGCAAGTTAATGTTTAAAACATGAACAACATTTGACACAATGACATTTTCTCATAAGTGCTGATGAACTGAAACAAATACAGTTAAAAGATAACAGCTCATAAACATCCTGTTTTTAATACCATAAAAACAAACTGTACTAGTTATTACTTAAACTAAAGATCTAAATGTAGTATATAAACAATGTAAAATCTTCAAAATATACTATCTGGTCCGTACAGGCCGTAATTCACTGCTTTTGCCAGATCACAAAAATCAATGCCAATTACATATATCCACCAATTCTGTTAACAGCAGTTTAGCACTCTGCCCATTCAGATTGAGGTTATAAAGAGTTTTTTGCCTGAACTGCTTTTTAAATGAGACACAATGCCATCCAATCACAACCAGAGTGATGTCATCTAATCAGAACAGAGGTCACTTACATATATCAGTCTTACAGGCATAGTAACAGCCTGTTTAATTATAAAAGATAAAGAGAGGTTGGAAAATGGTCAAGTAAAACTTAATTTCAGCTATTTTTGGACTTTTGGTCCTTTAAAAGGTGACTAAGCGACACAGCAATCCTAATTCCCCAGAGCAGGTCTAAAAGGCCAGGTATTAAAGGATGAGTCTCAGTCTGTGCTGGGATTTACTAAGCCAGGTTAGAGCCCAGATACCAGACTATGCACTCATGTGTGAGTGCGAGGGAGAAGGGTGAGGTGAGAGCTTATTATTTTGACGAAAAGGAGCATGCATGAATGCTTAACAGCATACTGCAATACTGCATGGGTAAGCACAACCCTAAAAATAGGAATATGTGGTTACAGCTAAAAACACTGTATTCATGGGTGCATGTCTGGATTTACTCTTGCAACATATGGTGAATGTCTCATGTACACCTTCATGTGATGTGCAAGGATGTTCATGTGTTTTCAATTGTTTTTCATGTGTATTGGGTGGGGGTGTAGTCTGATGGCATGTGCCAGTGTTAATCCAGGCTCAGACACAGACTCTGTGCCCTGAAAGAGCTACCATCTACTAACGAGGTCACACATACTCACACACACAAGCATGGATGAATGCACTTACCGAGGATGGGAGACCAGGGGGCACTTTCCTGATCTTTTTCGGCTGAGTATCTGAATGAGAGAAAAAGAAAAACACAAACAGAAATCAATCACAAGCAGATTTTTAAATATCTGAATAGATTTCTGTGATATTGTTACAATGAAGGTCAAAATCACAATCACAATAAATAATACACAATCGTGTGCAAAAGTGTTTTGCTGATTTTTAAAGTGAAAAATCTCGACAGAGAATACATGGAAATATATTATTTTCATGCAAAATTTACTATAATTCCTATTTTCTGCTCAGTTTGGCATACTGGGGAAAAAACAAACAGAAAATGTGACTTGGCGCCCCAAATTTTTGCATTCAACTGTATTATGCGGCCCCAATTTTAAGTTTCATCAAGTCTGTTCTAGCCGTTACAAGTGTCCTGCAATGCTTCTGGCTCTTACATGTGAACTCTGAGTCAGAGCCCTAACCTTATTTCTGTACAGCTTACCGAGAACAGTGTCTGGGGGTCTCCTGCGGTTGGGGTATGAGCTATAGAATGTGGATTTGAGGCCAGAGGGAGACAGACCATCAGGACTGGACAGGACTTCCCCTGGTAGGAACTGCGGACGGAAACAGAGGCAAGTTAATAAAATCTAGCAGCACCTCAAGTGATTATAAAGCTAAATTCAATATAACACAGTGCGCATAATTTCCCCCATATATGCTTCCATTACTTGTTAGTTACATTAGCTTTGTAGCTCCAGTGCAAAAAAAAAAGTATATGAAGCAAGTTTAAAACTGTGTATATGAGATTTTAGGCCAAACTATTTCTTTAGTGACACAGCAGGACATTTGCATGGAATGGACTCAAAGTCTGACAAAAGATCCAATAGGAGTCGTTACCTGTGAGCCAAATGGATATGGTCCTCTTTCAGATTTACCTGCAAAAAAGATCATGTCCTAACATTACTGATTGATACTGCACACTTCTTTGAACATACTTAGAGAGTCTTAGTAAAACCCACATATACTAAGATACCCAATAATCAAATGCACATCCACAATCACTGTAGCTCAACTGTTCCCAGACCTGATCCTACACACAAAGTCATGTCATGAACTGGGGGACGTGCTGGCATAAGAGTGAGTGAAAAGGCAAAAATATAACACTGCATTTGAAGAGAACTTCTTGATATACCAATGCATCACAACATTTCATTTTTCTGACCACTGTAAAATAGGCGTCAAATAATTATTGGCCAGGCCGATAACTGAATGCGATATTCGTCATTTTGCCAATAATCAGAATCTTTACTTGACTTGTTTTCTAGCTAATAACAAGCATATTTAAAAATAATAACAAGCTTAATTGAAGAATTAAGCTTCTGGATCTATGTTCCATCCACAGCCTTAACGGACTGGTTGAAATCAGACTGACGCGTCAGGTACAACTAAGCAAAATGTGCTTATTGTATTTCATATTGTATTCCCTTGTGATCTTTAATTTTTAAAAATGTTTATGTACTTGGTTTTGGGAAGCTCTTTAGGTTAAAACATATTTTGTATTTTTATTATTTTAAAGAGTTTTTTTTTAATCAGACTAATCAGATTTTCTCAAAATCTCCAAATGTTTGTACTCTCTAAAAGCGTCATGTATTGTATGCATTTTTATAATGTTCCAGTGTTTACTGTTAGTATTTAATTAAGCATTACATTCAATATGCTTTATGTAGGAATGTCCTGTATATTTAGACACTATATATAGGTGGAATGGGAAAATTTGAAAAAGAAGCTGACTTTAGCTTCAAAAGTTGAAAGGCATAAAAAAGGTATGAGGAGGTTGTTCTGTTTCTGCTTGAAATTATTTTTTCAGTTTCACAGAACCAACAGGTTAGCATTATTTTGTCCCATTTGCTCATGTTTTGGGGATTTAGTAGATGAGAAAGATGTAAAAAGCAGAAAGGAAAAACGTGGAGAAGATCGGGGCGATGTTGGATGAGCTCTGCTCCATAAATCTGGAGGTGAGCATCACATACAAGGCTGTGATGAGGCAGAAGATGGAGGAGCTGTAGCGTGAATGGGAGATGATGAGGGATCCAGTAAGTGCGATTAAGGAATGAAAGGATCTTATCAGCGGTTCCTCTGGTGGTTATTCAGAAACACAGGCTGAAGCAGGTGCCGCAGAAAAATGAGATCCTAAGTCCAAGTGAGAACATGAGCACAGAAGAAAGATGAGAGTGGAAGAAAATCCAGAAGGCGGCGGCAAAGGAGCTCAAAATGCAAAAGAAGTTCCGGAAAAGACTCTGGTGTTGAAAAGGGGAGAGTGATGAACCCGAATGTATGTTTTTTACTTAAAACACCAATAAACATTTCCACTTGTCTCTTTATGTTTGTTTGTAAGTGATAACAGGCCAAAGATATAGCACTGTAAACAAAGAAACAGAATCCTAAAAAAAACACTATGATGATCTGGTTACTTTTTCCATTTTTTAAATATTCATTTAACGTATTTTGTGATTTATTCATTGTGAGAAGGTGCCGGTTGGAAGGCTGCTCTGTCTCGCTCTCTCTCATGCTCACTCTCCCTCTCCCTGTTTGGCCAGGCTCCATCTGGCTCAGTGGGGCTGGCAGAGTGGATGAGGTGTACTGTTTACGGCCTCAGACTTGGGCCTGAACAACAAATTGCCCCATTATAAATGCTCTGGCACTAATTAAGCAAGCCCCCACCTTCCGCTGTTCCTAAAAGGCAGCCACCCCTCTGGTTAAGCTCCAGGGGGTTGGGGCTGCGCTCCAGTGGACTTAACCCCACTAAACAACATCTAACACCCACCCCACAGAACCCCACCGGCCAGAACATGCAAGACTTTACTGAGGAAATCCCTGCATGACCCCATCCATACTGTGGACACCCCTATAAGCTCTTTTGGTGATAGTGCTGGAAATCTATTGTCTATATCGTTATACTGGTATCACTGTCACACAGCACTGCTGATTTTAGCGGTACTGATGGTTAAAAAAACAATAACAGTGTAAAATACATAAATTTCTACGTAAAATACATAAAAGTCCTCTCAAAATATTGTGTTTTTATAAGGCACTCTCATCATAGATTAGTAGTACTCAGGAAACATAAGTAATTAATAAATAAACTTTATTAACCCTAACTTAAACATCATCTGATGCCGTGCTACAGTGAGGCATTTGGAAAATAAGACTGATTTTTAGTGGACATTTACGTGTAGACACTGCAATCCCTCCATCCAATCACCACCACTGTAAAAATATCAGTGGTTGAATTTCTCTGGAATAAACCATTGCACATCAAACAACTCTGAATGACTTTGGTCACATCTCATCAACTGATCATGAGGAAAAACCTCAGCAAAACAAAGCCAAAATATTACCAAACAACTGTTTTTTGTTAACCAAACAATATGCAGGTATTTCTTCTTACTTAATTATAAACAAGGAGTGAAAATCATAAATTACATGGAAAACATCAAAAGAAGGAATGTGTGACTATAAATAAATTTTTATTATTATATGTAACTGTAAACATCAGAATGTTTTCATGTTAGTACTGAGTGTTGACATGACAATGGCAACAGAGTTAAAGTCCATTTCAAGAATGGATTTGATGAAATGGAAGCATACCTCCGAGCCCTGAGCTGTACAATGATGAGGGGGACATGTTTTCGTGTTCACTGTAGTGAGCTCCGTCTCCAAAAGCCTAGACAAACATTTATAAGCTTATGACTAGTGAAATTACATACAGTCTTCATAAGAAGAAATTAGCACTCACTTCTACAGCAACAGCTAATGTAAGTAATCAAAATGGACAAAAGTACTTGGCTAAAACAATATAAGCAACCAATAAAAGCCTGACATTTGTCTAATTGTATAATTTCTATAATTAAACATAATAGTATGTAAAACACAAAAGTAAGTCTACTTGTGATTACTTAACAACTCAACACGGTTTAAGGCAAGCATGCAATGATTTGGGCTAATCTGTGTTCATAAGCCTCCACTGGCCATGTTACCTTCCTATCTCCAGTACAATACTACAGCAGCAAGCTAAAGACACCTAACATGTCTTGGTTGTGGAAATTCCACAAAAACGATCACTTAAAGGGGGCTTCTACTGAAGCATTGTTCAACCATAACGGACAGCAACCATCACAATGTATGCTGCACTGTTCACTATTATACGGTTTGTGCAGTGACAGGAGATGTATGCTATCTGATCCAGCGTGGCATGTGAGGGATCAGATAAGACAGAGATAAGACGAAGGGATCAATGTTACTACATGTCTAATCTCTGAGGTTGACCAGATGACCAACTGACCCACTAAAGCTAACCTACACGCTCTGGCTGTCTCAGGAAATACGTCAAGTGGCATGTCAATTACCGCATCAAACGGCTGCCTTTCTTAAGTCTTTATTTAAGGACCATCAAAGGAGCATTGCTAGACAGATATTTACAGAGTGTCTGATGTCTGATCTATAATCTAATCAGCTGACATGTTTTGTTCTCCTGTCAGCTGACCTAAAGATATATGGGTGAGGTAGAAATCTACATGGCTTACAGTGCAGCTTACAGAGCTTCCTGGAACTGCAAAACACATCATGTACAATAAAAGGCACAGTATTTGTCTTTGAGGTATTTGAGGTTGTTGGTCCATCTGCTGTGTTTTGTTTCCCTTGTTAAGATTTATAAGCCAAAGGGAGATCTGAGCAATTATTTAAGGCTTTACCCTCAACATTGTATCTGTAGTGATCCATGTTATCATTTATGTACAGTAAGGATGGATATATACATTCCTGAGAATTGTTTGCAATGAACAAAGAATCATTTTTTGGTTGTTCAGTTGCGTCCATACTGCATGGCTGACCCCGTTTTAAAATAAATAACTCAGTAGATTACATGATTATGACTATAATCAATAGTGGTAGCTCTGTTTCAACAGTCGTACTTGAGTTGGCCAGTATCTAAGCCAGTCTGACTGCTTAATGGACTGTAACAATGATAGACATTAGTGAGCTGATTTAAAGTGTAAAACATAGCCAGTGTTGGGTGAACTCTCAGCAAAAACAACCACGTTTGTTCTTACGCGTGAACTGAAGGACGAACTGTTCTGTTCTCCTGAGCCCCAGGTGCCTGAACCACTCCGATCATCCATACCTGCAATAAAAAACACATATCACTGCTTATAACAACTGCTTTACAAATTAATCTGTTATAGTAAGTTAGTACTGGGTATAATTAATTATCATTAGCAGTGTTTATAAGTAGACTGTTTTTTCATTTTTATTTATTTTTTATAACATTGGCATAGTCCAGAGCCTGCGGCTTAGCAGCTCATTCCAGAAGATTCCATCAGCTATTAATAAAACCTCTGAAATTGGAACAAAATAAAAATACACAAGGCTTACACAGCATAAACACTGAGCTCACCTCTGGCTATTCTTATGTTAGCCTCTCCAGCCTACCATTAAGAAGGGATTTTATATAATCCACTCCTTTGAAAAGGATTAATTTAATTTGCCAGTTTGCCATGCTGAATGAGGTACAGAGGAAATGAAAACGGTGGCCAGGGAAAGTCCTCTCATTTGCGTCAGTGAAAAGCACTAAGGCAACGTGGAATCATCAAGGGTAGCATCAAGGGTAGCATCTCACAGAGCCAGTACAGGGGGATATGATGACGCTAGTAGAGTATGTAGTATGCCAGGCCTTTAGCTATCACCTCGTTAGAACCTGATGCCTGTTAGCATGTGTATGTGCATGTGATTTGTCTACACGTCAGCACATTCCTCTCATTGGCACGTACCACACTCAGACTCACTGGATCCCTCTGATCCCACTAATCATATGACTCCTAATAGGCCATAACGATAGCGATACTGAGGAAAAAGTCACACATCCAGTACTTTCCAACCAAATGAATCTAACTAACAGCTATTCAAAATCTAAGAACTTAAAGGAGTTTCGCATAGATCAAGTGTTCTTATCTAGCATGTGCTGTGACGCTGTGTTCTTCATGACAGCTAAACAAGAGAAACTTCTTTTCTCTGTTTGCTTAGCTTCCATCACCACAATTTGTACCCTTTTCTGTAAACTCTGTTCAACATGGTCACTGTAGTGCCCACCGTTTGTTCTACAAGTTTTAAGTACCAATTAACACATTAAAGTTGTTTACATTTACAAAATTACTGACATGTCAAATCATGCAAATGTCTTAATTTGTCTAAACATCCAAAGAGGATCTGCAGTTTGTCAGGGTGATCACAGCAGGTTAAAGTATTCAGCGAGTCTGCATATGGCACACTTATGTGATATCAATACGGCGAACACAGGTAACAGTTAAGGAATGATATACTGTGTAGCCCTACACTATTTTATAGGTGCTGACCTAGGCCTGTGCCTGCTGATGGTTCACAGAGTTATGACACTAACAGCCCTCAATTGATGGTAAGAAGTAATTTACCACTGGTTTAAATGAAAAATATTCTTCATTTATAGATTAATTTAATGCAAACTACCACAATGCACTAGTGTTGCAAATCCTGAATATAACTGAAGATTAATGTTAAGTGATACACTAATACCACATATACTGAACATAGATTAACTGTTCTAGAAACATAGCTGTTGAACTGCACTGGGTGAACATGTCTGTTGGGAGGCTTGGGATGACCACTGTGTAACCTTTTGGCACGCAGGTATATCACCTTTTCAAAAAGCCATGTTTGTTATGGCGCACTTTTTAAGATATCCTCAGACCACAGCGTCAGTGTTCAGACATCAGACAAAACAGCTTTGGGTTTTGGAGAAAAAACTGTAATGTATCGGCTCTCGTATTGGATAGCATGCAAAGAACCTCAGATAAAGCTCCCAAGAGGCACAACTGTCAAAGCTTTGGCCCCATCATCAGGAGATCAGGTCTGATGCCATAGTAATCTGCAGCCAAGAGCCCAACAAAGCATGACTGCCCTCACTCTCTCATGACTGCCCTCACCCCCCACCCCCCCGCTTTTGTGAGCTGTTTTGTTTGACAAACATTAAGAATTAGCTCACATGCTATCTCCGTGTTTGCTTCCATGTCTGTTTCAGTGTCAGGGCTGTTACAACATTAACAGAAGTTGCTCAGTAATTAGGAAACATTGCATGGTCATCCTATCTAATCCACAGTTAGTGTGGACTAGTCTGAATGTGATGGTCTACCCCAACTTAAAAGCAACCTCATTTCAAAAGCACAGAATCACAATACACAACCCGTTAAGGTTCAGTGACACGTAAAGCACTTTGATGCTTTTGAAAATGCAAACACATTTGGGTTAGGATGCAGAGCAGGAGAACTTTAAAGATTGATGGAGCAGAAATTTCCAGAACGCAACACCCCCCCACCCCTCCGTGCTTTAACGCTGGCAAGCATCTCTGGAGAGAAGCACCTTAATTGTGTGCTGATTTGCATAAGTGTGCATATTAATGAACTTGCAGCTTATGAATATTCATATTTTTTGTTTTGTTGTCTAATTAAAAGAGGGGGAAGGGAGGGGAGGGGAGCAAATCATGACAGCATCGGCGACGGAGCAGAACCTGAGTGAAATACGAGGCTGCTGCCATTGCCGTGACAACCATGATCTCCCGGCAGTGTTCCAGAGGTGTTTTGGAATGGAGAGACGCGGGCTTGTGTCAGCAAATTCAATCAAGAGACAAAGTGCAGAACATCTTAAGTCTGTAGCTTGTGAACTGTGGTGCTATCTGACTGTGCTGGGCCAGAGCCATCACTGACTCCCCTGTCAATGCGCGCACATGCACACACACACCACTGACAGAGCGTGACTGAAAAAACAGGAAAGAATGATTTGAGTGTGTTAACGGGCATTCTGCTGCTCCATGCCAGACTACCTGCCTTTAGACAATGCCCTGGAAATCTCATTAAGGGCCGTTTATTTACCTAAAGTGCTCCAACAATACAGGGACTTCCTGTGAGCACGGAACATTTCACCAGCAGAAGGCTGTCATTTAAAGAACGTTTAAAATACTGGGGTGCAGAAAATATGCTGTTTACAGGTACTCACACACACAAAAGAGAAATGAAGGAAAGAAAGAAAGACAGAAAGAAAAAAAGAAAAGGAATGGAAAGAAATGGAAAGAGAGCCGAGACAGTAAGAACAGGAAAAAAGAAAGATAGCAATAGCAGAGAGGACAGAAAGAGGAAGAGAGGAAGCAAGATAAAAATAAAAAGACGAGAAGAAAAAAGAGAAAAAGAAAAAAAGAAAAGGAGAATGGAAAAGGGAAAGAATGAGAATGAGAGAACAAGACAGAGAGAAAAAGAAAAGCTCCGTGAATACTGTGGAATGTGAGAGGCAACAGGAGGGTGATGACATGTGGGGGTGTATGAAAAAAACACTCAAAAATAGCTTTAATCCATATTCATAAGCATGCCGAATATTCACTCTTATTAACAGATTGGATGATTAATGAAAGAGAGTGAGAGAAATCGTGTGGCAGTCATTTAAAACTAGCCCTGCTCAACTCTGGAGAAAACGTCTGCAGGGTAAAGCTTCACCCTGAAGTTACGAGACATTCCCCCTGCACCTGAATAAATAAAACTGCTCCGTAGACGCAATAAAAAAAGTCAACGTGCACGTTTTAGCGGCAAGAGCCGTCTAATGACTCCAGCTGATCCGTTCAGACTTCAGCATGAGCACACGGTTAAATGAGAAAGACCTTAAGGGCAACAAGCACAACTTTATATACTCCAGACTCAGCTGTGCTTTCTGTTCTCTCATAAGTGACATACTGATCTGAAATACTGGATCGGCATCAGCACCCACGTGATATTGATCCACATCTGATACTGTTTCTTAAGCACAGTTGTTATAAAAGTGTAAATAACGTAACAGGTTATTTTTGTTACACTATAAGGTAAAGGACTGACTGGTTCTCCTGTATCATGCCTCACTTAAAAAACACTCAGAGCTGAAATACTCTGTGCAACTTAAGTGTGAATGCAACTTTTTTGAGACATCTCAAGAAAATTAAGTTCAAAACAGGCTGTTTTAATAGTGTTTTAATAGTATGTTAAATGGTATGTTTAACAAAATGTAAAACTGTTTTTCAATTATCAAGACCATTTAAATTTAAAAAAGTATTAAAGTTCAGAGTTCAGACACGAGTATCAAAATCAGGAGAGAAAAAAAAGCATCTATGCGTTGCTATCTGCCAGCCTTCGTCCATCATCTCTCTCTTTACGAGCTGGTGAGTCATTACAGTCTGGAGAGCTGATCTGCGATCGGCTGGCTTTTGCACGCTACCTGTTTGTACAGATGCACTGATTACTAAGGACAATAGAGACACAAGCTGGCAGTCATGAAACCTTCACCCCATACTACTCTCTACCCTGGAGGCACAAATGAGACTCACAGTGTAAGCGCATGTGTGTGTGTCTGAGCACATGGAACAGCTCAGAGAGTGAGTCAGGACAGGCACATTCACACATACACACACCCTTCTAAAAAGAAGAGGGTACACACTAACCCTGTTAGAGAGTGGGGCTATAATTACAGAGAAAAACACTGGAATGGGTCTAGTCAGCCATGAGTCATAGGCTCAGAGCATAACGCATGACACACACATAAGCCAACATAACAGGATAAACCTATTAACCCACAGCATCTAGACATTGATGAATACAATCAAAAACAATACTCAGTTCAGGAAAGCAAGACTGCAAAATACTCCTTTCATCACCATTGCTTTCATGATACTTTCTATATACAATTGCAGTTAATTCCAATACAATGAGCTGAAAGCAAGGACAATAGATCCAGTTATCAACAAATTCAACTAAACTTTAAAAAGACATTTTTAATGCTGCTTAGGGTCACCTGTTACATCATTAAAAAGCCCAAATCATGGAAAACATTTTAAATAAAAGCGTTTGTGTTACATAAACACTGAAAGTTTTAAAATGTACTGAAATTTCTTCCCAGTCAAGAAGTATATTCGTAACCATTTCATGTAATAACTTTGTGATGTAGCTTTCAGAAGCATCAAAGGCTGCAGACATCTGGTTCCTATCACCACCACTGTGAACATTTCTGTCTCAGCAAATTTCCCTAGAACGGAGCGTTTCAAACCAAACCACTTTGAAGGACTGTTTACATTTTAACCATTTCATTTTGCAGAAATTTTGTAAAATCGGTGGAATTCCCCTTTGAGCCTAATTCTGGACATTTTCTTTTCAATAGTGAATCTATTTAGAATGCAGTCCAGGACTAGGCTTAATCTACATCTCAGAAACCTTCTAAGTAACTATTATTTTAGCAAACATTTGTTATTTGTCTGTCTTTTATGTCTATACATCTATAACACAAAAAATTATATGGTTCCTTTGAAATAAATTGCTATTACACATATACACTGCTTTCAAATGACAACAAAAACTTCAGTTAAATTACTAAAATAAAAAGGAAATAGTTAATACCTCATGGGACTTTGTAGGCCCTAGTTTTCACAAAACTGATTTAAGGCTTTTTAATGACCAATGGATGCCCTGAAATCAGACTGGACAAATGCTAATTTCTGCTCTTACTTTGTGAGCCAGAAGCCCATGCCCACCTTCAAGAATGGAAAGTTCTGCTTCATGCAACCTCAGTGTTCCTGTATCTTTCTGCAGAGTTTTGCAGTTATATTTATATCCCAGTTATTCTCACTTTCACATACTCAGTAAATGAAACTCACTGGCCAGAAACACCTTAGGGAATCAAGATCAACCACCATGAGAGAGAGTTATCAGAGTAAGCTAACGAATATCTGTCACAGATTCTATGCCGCACACCCCGTCACAGCTAATGTCATGGAGACTGAGCTAAATGACAGCATGTGGCCACAGTCTCGCAGTCCTGTAGCTTTAAACATGCCAAGTTGAATCATTATCACCAGAGGACAGTGGCAAGGTGTGGAACAGCACAAGCAGCCAAAGCAGCGGGAGGAAAGAAAGCAATGCAGACACTGAGGGCTGTAAGAGAATGAGAGAAAACTTCATAAACTAACCTGTTAAAACCCAACAGAACCACAACTCAAAATCTCTCTCAGTGAAGATAAAAAGACATTATGTTTCCTCCATGACTCTAACAACTGTTTATTTGTAACTGAATATTCTATGGACTATTCTGATGGTCAATCAAGTAATCAACATTTTAAAGGCCTAGCAATGAAGGTGTATTTCACTGAACAATGCATACCTCTTTCAAAGATAATTTACTGTCCTTTCATAACCCAGAATACTTCAACATTTGCCTCATACAAACTGCCAATTAAGCACTGTGTGAAGGGAAAAACTGAAGTAAATGTGAATCAGAAGTCAAAAACTATTTTCTTGCCATATAGTGATGTTTCCAAGTGAAAAGCAGTATTAGTGAGTGGCTCTGAGCAGACATCCCATACAGACATCCCAACTCATCGCAGCATTTTTTTTAAATTAACTGGGTACTCCAATAAGGCATGTATGTACCCTGCTTATTCATAATAAAATTAAACATTCTGGAAATTGTTAAAATTATGCAAAATATATTTTTCCCAACTTTCAATGATGTAATAAAAACTCAAAAGTCACTAGATTTAGAGGGAACATTACATAGGTTTTTTAAGAGGTATGATAAATTGTGTTTAAAATGACCATGAACATGACCTAGCAAGACAAAAAGGCCAGTTTTGATTTCTGATTGGCAACTTTTAAAACTGAGAGGTCAAGTTTAACTGAGCTATTGTGATAGTCCTATTTTATTCAAAAAAACCTTTATTTGTGTATTACCACTGCCATATTCTGTTGTTCCTGTTTCATATGAAGGATGACTGGGGTTTTACCTTCAGTTAAAGCCATCGATATCAGACACAGGTGGAAAAGGTCAACATAAACCTTTACAGATGTTTTTTTTGTGGTTGGTGAAGCTTGAGGAAGGCAGCAACCTTCACACGCTTCTACACAGCCAATGTGAAATGCAGACTCAGCAAGGCTTCCTTGCACATTGTACAGGTCACAATTGCAGCATACGAGTTACAAGTGTAACTCTTTACCCCCTTCACTCCAAAAAATCCAGCATTCAGTGCTGGATTTTGAATTGAATACTAGTATTGTCAGCCAAATTCCGTGCTCTGTCTCGATCCGTATACCGTTATTTCTTTTATAGAAATAACACGATAAAAACGATTTTTAGCTTTGGCAGTATTGAAAGATAACAAAGCTTAGCCAACTAATATATTTCGCTGGGTGCTTTGGATTATTTTAAAAGTAAAATTAAGAATCCATTTATAAAAACTTTATGTTTACAATCTTAATGTTTACAATACTGCATAAAGTTACTTTTGCTGTAATTTTAAAAGAAGCAAATGAAAATAAAGCAGGGCCATTCAAACAAGGCTTTGTCAGGTTAGAAGAGATTGCCAGCGTGGGTTCCTTAACTTCATTAATGCAAACTTTAATATTAATCACACACCATGATAACTCCCAATATTATAGTGTGACCAACACTACAACGCCTGTGTGAAGAAATCTCTAAAAGCCCCGGTAGCATGAAGAATGCTCATACTGAAACCATAGAGCTAACCACATGTGCTTCCTATCAGCTTGCTCTTTACAATTCCAAAAGAACGCTTTTGTCCTTTGACTTCTGACTGCGGAGGTGTGTACGTTTCACAATGGACAAGCCAGCCGTTCTGGACAATAACAGTAACCGTCACCTTTTTAAAAGTGCACAGTTTCAACGTGAGCACATCTCCTTATGCTATCTTATTTCAAACAGGGACTCGTAAGCTAATATCTGCCAGTGTCCTTTGTAGAGCAGAGGGGAGTCTCGTCTCAAATGAACTGCTTGTTTATAACAGGCACAACTGGTGATTACTTACCGAACAGACAAGCTCCTTACTGTTGAATATCAGAGAGTAATTAACAAAGACATTGTAGATTCACGCCGAAAAGGAAGCAGGCGAAAGAAGGGGTGTTAAGAGAGAAAGAAAAACTAGAAGTTAAAAGGGGGGATGGTGAAGGGTGAGAAAGAAGGGTTTGGGTTGTGCATTTGTTTTAATGTTCGTTGATGTGTGTGGGGGATGGAAGGAGGTGTCTGTTCTGTCATTTCCCGTAATCACTCCCACACCTTCAATCTAAGACAGTGAGGAAAAAGGAACAGCTGAAGCCAGCAGAGAAAAAGGATGGGAAAATGAATGAGAGGAGAGTATAGCCTGTAGAAGGGCTTTCAGACCACAGGGAGACATCCATGATCTAGCCTCTATCTCAGCATATAAATCACAACTCAAAACCCACCTCTTTGCTCTATGCTATTCAGATTCTTTCTGTGTCTCCCTCTGCTGCTTTTGCTTTTACTTTAATTACTTTGACTTTCATATTTTCTGTTTATAGAATTTCTAACACAAATCAGAGTTTGATAAAAACTCTATATAAATAAACCATCATTACTATATTATTACTAGCATTAAGGTCTAAACCTTCTCAACTACAGCAGACAAGAAGAATCTTGAGCAGCAAGGCTTACCTGAGCCCACGAATGGTGTGCTGGCTAAAGTAGCAGATCTGTTCTTTCCATTCGACACTGGAAGAGGAAACGTCTACGAAACAGAGAGGACAAGATTAAACAAACATAAATACAGGTTTACACTCAAAGTAATATTCAAAGAAAAAAAAAAAACAACAACCAGGAAATCATATGTGCAAATTACCATGAAGGACAAAGAACAAAGACACAGGCAAGAAAGATCATGAAACTACAAGTACTGACGTGTATTGTTGATATTCAGAATTTGTTCAGCAAAGCATACTGTATTTTATCATAACATAATGATCACAATAACTATATATACGCTGTCTTATCACCCAGCCTTATAACATCTCTATAATCCCTGAGTTATTCAGTTTCTCTGAAATTTGCAAAGAAGACGGCATGGACAAAATGCACCAGCAAAACAGAACCCCTATATAGTTTATATACTACATCTGTCTTTTTATGACCAGCAGTTATTCACTATTCTGAAAGTATATCCATGATCTAAAGCATATGGTGATGTAATATATCCCAATAACAATAACATATCATCAGACTGTGCAGTTTCATACTGTGTAGTTATGATTGCATGCTATAATGCTATATTAAAGTTCTAGCGAATGGACAGCTGTCCATCCTAACCAAAACCATATGGCAGAAATCTACACTTACCACACTGAAGTCCAGGAGATCACTGAGTTCCTTGTCTGTTCCTGCTGTGGTCATTCTGATGCTGGTATCACTCATTCTTTCTTAGTACACACACATAGACACACAGAGAATGTACTACCCTACAGGAGGAAAGACAGAGAAATGAGTTAGAGCAATGGCAGATAACCCTTTGAAGGAGTGCCAAAAGGCTATACTCAATGCAGTACAATATCCATCAAGAACTCCAACACAGTATTCACACAACATTTACGTTTTTGATTATATGCCATCTTAATCACACTCTGTATCCTGAAAGACACACATATACATATATATATATATATATATATATATATATATATATATATACACACGTG
The DNA here is from genome assembly GCF_015220715.1 of Pygocentrus nattereri. NCBI lineage: Eukaryota > Metazoa > Chordata > Actinopteri > Characiformes > Serrasalmidae > Pygocentrus > Pygocentrus nattereri. The sequence goes on along the minus strand of NC_051229.1, from coordinate 15,365,240 downwards.
TGTGTGTGTGTAGACTAGGCTGCTTATCTGAAGTCTAAACAGGAAATTTATCACAATAGTTTTTTTTAGTGTTGTTCAATACTATACTTTGTTTCGTTTACTCTGCACCAGAGACAGATAGTGTTTCTGTCTGGATTTCTTCCCACCACCCACTTACAAGCAAAACTAAATTTGTAATCCAAAGTAATGTAGTCACATGAGGCTTGTTCAATTAGTCAGTTGTCAAAACTCTGCTGAGAAGTCAGTCTAGCAATGCATCTACACTAGTGAACAGAAGTGATTTTGGCAAAACTTTCTGATTCCATGATAAATATGCTGGCTAAAAAGGCCACATTCTTTCGCTAAGACTTAGTTCTTCTCTGCCTGTTGCCTTGCTAACTGTGGGCATCTGTTAGTATACATCACTGAGCAGCTACATTCAAGCAGGTCAGAAAGATGCCACGATTGATTTCTTGTGCCATGAAGGATGCACAAGCTTGCATTGAAACTCCCATGTCAGTGGCTCCCTCGCAACAGGATAGACCAAAAAAAAAACCAAAAAGAATGGGAATTGGCAGTGACTAGCACAGGTGAGTAAGTGGAATAAAATCAATAAAACAATGGGGACTTGAGATTGGCAAAAAAATGTGAAGGAAAAAAAAAAAAAAAAAAGCACAGAATTTATACTATTTCATCTTTCAGTGGAAGTGTAAAATGCCCCTTTTCTTCAAAGGAGCATGCATATATTCCCTAGATCTGATAACTAAATAAACAAACAGTTCTACCTGGTCTGAGTTATCAGCTGCATGAAAGTACTAAAATGGAGAAAATAATGATGTGTACTTTCTTCATATATAAAATAATTGGCTACATAAACAGAACAGCCCTGCGATGGACTGGCGACCTGTCCAGGGTGAATCCTGTCTTTCGCCCGAAGACTGCTGGGATAGGCTCCAGCATCCCCCCGCGACCCTGACGGAGAAGCGGCTTAGGAAATGGATGGGTGGATGTATGGATAAACAGAACAAAGAAGAAATGCTGTAGTTTTAAACACTCAAAACACAAAGCTATGAACCCATTCAATTTAAATACGTATACATGGCAAAAATTACTGTAAAATACTAGGAATTTGCTGGAGCTGGACATTGGCATTTGTCTCATATCAGACAAAGTAATGCAAATACATCAAAGTTTCCACTTCCTTCCTATGTAGTCTGAATTTGATAAAGATGCGCACAGAGACCCCATCTAGCAGAGGCAGCTGATATGAACTGGTCAGGCACAGCGTGTGTAATGCAGAGTAGTGAGGTGATCTGAGAGAAATTCTATTCCACATCACAGAGGAGCTTTAAAACTGGGCTTTCCCACAATGCACCACATCACAGCACGTAACTCTTGGTTAACCAGATAGGGGCACCACCAGTGAGTCTCCGGTCCAGGGGATTCAATAACAACCAACCACACAAACACACGCTCTTACCTAGAAGGATGATAAACGCCTACACAGGCTGTGCTGACCCTGAAACAGCTACAATATGCAAACATACAAGTTCATGAAGGCTGACTCTGCTCTATTTCTCAACAGTTTTGGATCGCCATCCCATATCTATGGTATTGTAGTGATAGAAACGCATCTACAAATCGTTGCTGTGAAAAATAAACTAACTCTTTTGGACCATTTCTATTCATGTCTATTCAGCATGAAACGTTCATAGAATGTAAATGACGGCTGACGTTTTCAAATGGAGTAAACAGAGATGTAAAAAAAAAAAAGTTACAAGGTTTTGATATGTCAATGCCAAAATGCTGTTGCTTTGCAGCCGAACATCCAAATACACACTCAACATAAACATTTGCACATGAGCAATGTGCCCACTAACAGTCAAACCCCTGCTAATTCTAATACATATAAAAACAGCACAATTCAAATGTAAAATACAAACCTCACACTCTACCAACAGCCTGCCCAAGTCCATAAAGCAAAGCATCCTTCATCCTCGAACACAATAAACCCAAAGCTTTACGCACTGATGGCCAGAGAACGCAGACAGTAAGAGACGTTAATCTGCTCCCTGACTAATAGAGGGAGACGGTTTAGCCATCATCCCTTGCTACACTGCCAGATTAAAAACACAGTGCAATGTAACAGAATGTACAGCTTTTAGGTCAACACACCATCACCATCGCTCTAAGAAAAGGAAACAATGACCCCATCCATTTCCTTGTCTAAACGTGCGCAAAGAAACGTTCAGGTACATGCAGCTTCAGCAGACTAAAAGACTAAATCTCTTGCATTGTTCTGTTGAAAATGGTTTTTGATTAAATTGTGTGAATACCACTGCACCGACAGGAGAAGAAGGACCACTCCATCAAACGGCAGCATAATACCAATTACGGTGGGTTATGTGGATGTATTACAAATCCAAATACCATTGGTTAAATGGCCACTGTCATCAACATACAATCACTTAATAGCATTTTTCTTTCTGGTCCGGGGGCATTGAGAGGTGGCCATGTTTATCAATGACATCATATAAGCTCCAGAACTAAAAAACAGTCACAAGAAAAATGCAGAACCAAACACCTCCTTGTGCTAGGCCATACTGCCCTGACACAGTCTGAATAAGCAAATATAGAGGTTTATATAGGCTGGCACTGAGGCCTTACTTCAATGTCGCTGGCCTGACTGCACTGCTTTTGACTTTTGTGATTTTTAATACAGAATTATTTACATTAATCTGTTCAATTTCTCAATATTTGGGATTTTTAACCAAATCTCCACATCTAGTCCAGCCAGCAATAAAAGATAAACATTTTTTTATTAAATTCAGACAATTACTGCTGTTTATTACATGATACTAAAATATTATAGATCATAAGAAGCATTATAAGACAATACTACAGGAATACTATATCAAGATGAAAATATTATGGATTACTATATTACAGTACTGTGGAAATCTTTAAGTATGATGATCATTCTTTCATTTGCTTAACCAAAAGAAACAACAACACTGCAAAGGCTTAAGGCTGGAGAAATCCTCAGCAAAGCAAAAAATCACCACCATAAAAAAAATAAGGACAGTGTTGCTGTGAATAATCCCACACTCTCCTCATGTGCTCCTAGTAAGAAACGTTCACTCTTCTGAAGATGATGGTGGAGGTGTCACAATACGCTTATTAATATTCATTTTGTTAACACACTGGTTGTGAAACAATACGTAGTGTGAATGGAATACAGTTTGATGTTATGCTATAAAAAATATTTGCAATATCAGTAATCATACTGATAAAAATAAGAATGAGACAACCAAGAAACAATTAGTTTCTATTTGTTTAAATTTCAATCACTTTGCCTTCTAAAGAATAACTTTATTGATAAAGAAATGTATTAAAACTGCTTTGGCTCATGCTCCAGAAATTTGACTTTGAGCAATATACTAAGTCTAGTACTGGCTGATATATTGTTTATTGCTGCTGTTGGAAGAAAACCTTGTATCTCTGTTTTTCAGTTTTTGACATAATCTGAAAATACCTGTTGCCCTTTACGTTGTCTGTAAAATTCATGATGAATGGATCAAAAGATATGACCCAAAATACTTTACGATACTGCTTTCAGGTTTTAGTGACATATCTAATAATTAACATCATAGCCATACTAGAATTCCCATAAAACAGCAGTATGCCTGTCATCAAGAGGTTTGTTTATACTTTTAAAATTTCTATTTCTTGCACATGGTATCCAAGATATGACTCATAAGATGCAATAGAAATTAAATAAATACTCACAATTCAATCATAATAAGCTATGTCAGGTTTGTAACACATAGACCTTTAGCAGCATTCAGGAATCATAGATTCATGAATATCACCTGTTTCCGTCATATTCCGAAAATAGTGCGATCCCAGTGCCCACCAGCACGAGCTGTTTTAATTTCTTTACAAACGAAAATGTGTCGTATCGTAGTACAAAGATCACAACAGACATCGCATCGTTTAAACTGTGTATGGTTAAACCCCTGAAGGATGGGGGTGAACTGGGAAAGGGGGGCACGATATAGTGGCACAGAAAAACGGCTAGAAAAGTTATTATTGTATTTGTTCATCCTCTTAGAAAGCAACCTCAAGTCCTCATGAACAGCCCCCACACAGACACGCTTCACTCCCTAATGCTGCTCTATAAGACCCCCCCCCCGCCCCCCTTCTTCTTCTCCACTCTCTTGCCTGTCGATCGACGCAAATAAATACTTATTGATTGTTCTGGAGGAAACTCATTATCTATTCGTCCCATCGCGGCCAAATCGACTTAAAAAAGATAAGATTCCGTGTGTTTAACGGGAAATAGGGGACGTGAGGAAACTGTTCATTGGGATTATTAGGATAGCGGTAAAAAAAGTGAGCCGAGTGGGCCTCAACTCCCCTCACAACACAAAGAAAAAAAGGAGCCAGGCCTCGAAAAGTTTACAAGCAGCCTTAAGCATCAGCAGTGGGTCACGATACTGAATACTGAACAATAGCGAGCATGTGAAAGACAGGAAAAATAATAGTAAAAGGCTAGAATGGACTGAATTCTTGAAAGGATGAGGGCAAATGCAGAACGCTGTTTGTTGTGAAAAATGGAATAAACAAATGCAGTACATTAAAAGCCTTGCTCTTGTTTGCACCGAGTATGCGACCCCGATTATAGTTTCCAACCTATTCAGGGACGTTAAATTAACTTTAATAGACTTTCCAGTGTTACCACAAAAACACATGCCTGGCATTATACGGCGTTTTAAGTTATTATTGCAATTCAGATGCGCTCCAAAGTGCCCTAAACACCCATAAAACTATAACCCTACAACTCTTTACAGTTTCACAAAGAGCTTAGAAGTACCGTTTCACACTTGTCATCGCGGCGTAAAGTGAACAAAGAAGTCGTTTCCTACGGCCATGCACACAAGTGGAGCTCATAACCCAACGCACTCAGACAAAAAAAGGGAAAAAAAAAAACTTAGGACCCGCTTGAAGAAAAGTTGCTATGCTAGCTAGCTACCGATACCCACTGCAGAAGTTTTTGTTTTGCTCGTTTATTTTTTGCAAAACTTCACCAGTTAAAGCGTATTTGAACAGAGACAGACAGAAGTCTTGGCCTGTGAAAGGAAAAGGTTCATAAATATTTTTACCTTTCGTCGGTTTGAGCGTTCGGCATCCAACAGGAGTGTTTTCGGGAGAGAGAAAAACATAAAGTTGGGGGACAAATCCCCCCTCCGTGTTTTACGTCCCGTAAATCGCGAAGTAATTGAGTTCCGCGTCCTCCCTTATCCTTAAAAAGTCTAACGGGACCCGCTGAAGTATAATTACGACGTAATAACTATGAAAATTGAACTCTGCCAAGTTGTAGCTTACCGTTTTCTTACGGTTGCTATCACTGTGACCGTTTCATCTTCCGAGTAGACATTTTAGCCACCTCCACATTGTCATCCCCAATAGTGTATTACTCCGCAGAAAAACGAGGACGTTACAGCGGTGTCCAATTTCAAACGCCCAAAACGAAAAATGCGATGTTTCACGTCGTCGCTTCGAAATGAATTCAGACCACGGTACTTTTCAAGCAGCAGCACACAAAAAATCAATCGTACGCTCAAGTTTAATGCAATAGTCGGACGCTGTTGTTGTAAACCGCCGAGCACTATGCCAACGCGCGGAGTGACACGACAGAAACTGAAGAGCGAGTGGACTTGAAATACAGGGAGATAGAGCGATAAACCGACGCTACTGGCCAATAGGGAGCCGCACAGCATTTGATTGACAAGCGTATCAACCAATAGACTTCGCCAAAATCCGAAGACAAACCCTCTTTTCCTTGCACACCCTACCCTGGTTTTGAAAGAATGGCAACAGGACGCCATGGAAAACTGTTTATTTTTTTGTTTAACATACCACGTAACCTTCAAATCCTGTTAGTATTTAATTAAGCTGAAATTGTTTTTATGCTGAATAACCTGAAAAGTAAGGATGGTCCATTATGAATATTCCTTAACTTTCTTCATGTTAGTTATCTGGCAAACTGAGAAACACTATTTTGTGAACTTGGGCCTGTTAGATTAACTTTTCTTTGGTCTGTTAGGCTAAAAATACAGCCTTTATGGAATAAGAAATTCCTTAAAGAAATTTCCTGAAAAAAAATCTGTTCTAACCTGGTTTATGACGGTCCAGTGTTGGTTTAGCAAGGTCATACTGCTTGACCAGTAAACCAGCATCCAACACACAACAAATGATAGCGTGCTGGTGATAAGCATATTAGCTTTCATTGCTAATGATTAGCATCCAAAACACAACACATGCTGGTTTTGGTGGTGACCAGCTATGCTAGTATTCTCAGTATTCCCAGGTGTGATGTGTAATAGCATGGTTCCATTTGTTTTGTAGAGTACTACAAACAAAGCACACATTCAATTTTCAAAAACATCAAAGCATCGTTAGTTAGTATAGAATGTGACACTTTGCACATTGCATTTTAGTTTTTCTCTGCTTTACATAGTGATCTTTGTGGATAGAACAGGAACACTGGAGTTTCACAAAATGGTTTGGTCCAGCGAAGCAGAAAGACTTCAGCCATTTGTGACGTTTCATACAAAACTGCTTGTGTGCAGTCATGCATCAGTGTTATCAGTTGCAAAACAAGACAGTCAGCTTCATACCGTTTGAAGTCACAAAAAACCTTAATTGCTAATATGAGCACTGCCAAATGTTATTGCAAAGCTAACAGTGCAGATCCTATTGTTAGCCTATAGCTTGCTTTTGTTGATGCTAGACTATAAGTCATCCACAGAATTCCTTCGTACTTTCCCCCTTTGTATGGACAAAATCCTTCCCAAGCCTACCTGGTGTTAAACACTTCCAAACATCCTACACCTATCACAGATACCAAGAGCCAACACCTTTGCTAATTTGAGATTGAAGAAGATGCTACCTTATCAAGAGAAGCACAGGGCAAATGGCTTTTCACAGAGGTGTAAATGGACTTTGTGTGAGCTCAAAAAGAGGAGGAAGCATGAACATTTGGTGTTTGGCAATGAAAACAGAAGCCTGTGTGAGCTTTCAGAGCGCATAGCTACGTTTCATGAGGCCAACGTGGTTTTAGGGGTACATGGCTGAGAGAAATGGGATATACCCTGATGACTCATTTCTGTAATATCACTTAGCCTCAGGTGCTGGCCTGAATTTGTTTATCATAGCAAATGATTACTTTGAAAACAAGAAAGAAAGAAAAAACAACTCTGGCATATTTAAACAATACCTACTGATGGGTTAACACAGGTGAATGTTCCTGAGAATTGCACGTTTACTGCATTTCTGATGCTCTACTGATATTGCAAAGCCAAAAACTGGCAAAGCATTCAATGCATAAACATGGGATTGTTTCAGGGGCAGCCATTTTTGAACTCAGGAACAACGAGAACCAGAAAGTCAATCATGTCTGCTTGGATTATGACTCAGATAGACATGGGAGGTCAGGATTGAGTAGAACTTTAGATGACAGCAGGATTGTGGACTGTGGGGAAAGGAAGAAGTTAGCCACAACAGTGTATTAGCATAGTGCCAATCCATTGGCAACACACAAAGAATGGGGGTAAAAATAGGATGAGAACCATTTGAACCCAAAATCAATAGGATTATTTGAGCATGTTCTGAGACCTCAAACTAGTGTAACACTAACTTAAATTCGGTTCTGGTACTTTCTGTTATTTTAAAACAGATGTTTCTCTTCTCTGTTCTTTGTTTACCCATGTCTGAAGTTTTTCTTTGCTTTATATAGTTAAACAAACAGGGAAAATGACTTGTCCCTTCATCACATTGCTGTCGTTATTTTCTTGTGATTGATTAGCCATCATAAACCAGCACCTGCAAAAGGCCTATGGGATATATTCGTACATAGGGTGAAAATGATAGTCCTCTGAAGGTTTAGTGATTTGTGACGTTATGATGTACTAGAGAATTGAGAACATGCTCCATGTTGGTCTTTTGTTCAAGTCAGAAACATTTCTACTTCCTGTGTTCCTGATTCATAACAACACATACTGAAAGAATCACAATAGATTCCTCTGATTCATGTGCTGATTGCCAAAAAATTGTGAGTTCAGGATCCATGGATGTTTTGGGGTTAGAGTATTCAGTCATGCAAACACGTTTGACAGAGCTTACTCTGGCTCGGCTAGTAAAGCCCTAAGCCCTTGGTCCTTAGTGGAGCGGTGAAGTCTCTGGCTGCCTCATGAATGCTTGGAACTGAAAGAAGGAGCAGCTGTGTCTGACATGAAGTGCATTCAGCGCAGAGGTTGGAGAGGTTCAGGCTGGATTAGCTAACTGAAAGCATCCGCCAGGACCGCCGAAACCATGGTAACCACCACCCCTTACGGCCAGCGCACACGAGAGACGAGGCAGGCTGCACATTACAATAGATGAGGGCAAATAACACAGAAGGCATAATGAACAAGGCCTCACAGGGGCACCATACATTAACCTCTACTTTAGCAAACTTGGCTAGTCCATAGCATCTGTGTCTATAGATTGTTCAGTGGCAGTCTAGTACTCAAATGACCTCAGCTGAAAGAACTGACCTATTCATGCCCCACCCACAAATGCATTCTTTCATAGAAGCTGTGGCCTAGCTTTACAGAACATTGGCAACAATGCCATTTAACCAAACAAATTTTAGGCTGGAGTTTAGCTACATGAATGTAAAACAATACACTATTCAGCTCGTTTAAGTTTTTGTAGCTAATCAATACTAAGCAGGTTGGAAACAACAATGAATTTGCTTCTATGCTAATGTTAATATTACATGCATGCATGCAACTAATGGCCAAATGTATGTGGACAACCCTCCTAAACATTGTGTTCAGATTGTGTTTTGGCCACACCCGTTGCCATCAGGTATATAAAACCAAGCATATCAGCACAAAAACTATTGTTTTTTATGGCCGCACAGCTGCCCACAAGCCTAAGCCCACTATGCATAATACCAAGCATCAGCTAAAGTGGTCTAAAGCATGGCATCAGAAACATGTTCTCTTGAGTGATTAATTAAGCTTTACTATCTGGCAGTCTAACAGACAAATTTTGTTTTGATGTTAGAAAAACATTACCTCCTGGAAAATACAGTGCCAACAGTAATGTTTAGTAGAGGAGGGATAATGGTCTGGGGGAGTTTTTCAGGCTTTGGGCTAGGGATGCATCGCTAATGATACTGGTATACAGTATCAGCCAGATGCCATTCTAATTTACTCATACTCAACCTCAAGTAAAGGCAACAAAACCAGCTAAAGCTATGTGACGTAAGCTGAGTACACTGCCACTCTAATGAGCAAACAACTCAAGCTGGCAGTGAACGAGGGCCTGCACATACAGAGAAGTTTAACTAACAACATGGTGGCTGGACACAAAGTCACTGCTCACTTTTAACCTTCCACCTCAGTATATTGCCTCTAGAAATGCACTTTGTGATTTTGGCCAATTTTTAAACACACAAAAAAGGTGAAAAAGTCGATATTTGTGGAACTAAAGTCTGTATATGCAACTTTTCCCTGCCCCGCCAAACAGAATTGCGGTATAAGTGTTAATACGGTGATTTTTAAAAAACTGTCTTTGCAAAATAGACTGTAGATAGACCATATTTCCCTATCGTGTACTTTACTACCTGCATTTAGTTGTGAGCTCCTCGGATGCATTAGCCTCAGATGTGATTCCTACTGTCTCTGTACTCCAGAGACTGTTGTTGACAGAAACCGATGATGATAAAAACTATGACACTTACTTTACTACAGAAGCACTTTTCTGACATGGAATAAAACCCACTCTTCTCTACAACAATGTTATTTGATTCAAAGTAATAATACAACGTAGTAGTGAATGCACTTCTTTAAAATCAACTAGATTTCAATTATGTCATTTTAAGGTACATTGCACTCATTTACACTAACAACTACATAAATTCTAATTAAGTTACTCAATATGGTATAGTAATTAGTATCAACAAATGCTAAAATATGTACTCCTACTCTATCTGAAAAAATGATATTGATGCATCGCTAGTTTGGGTTAGGCCCTTTCTTCTAGTTAAGGTTAATGCAACAGCATATAAATATATGTCATATATACATTTTAGACAATTATACGCTTCCAACTTTATGGCAACAGTTTGGGGAAAGCTCTTTCCTCTTTCATCATGACTGTGCCCCTGTACACAAAAAGGGGTCCTTTAGGACTGGGATCCATGGTTTGATGAGTTTGGTGTGAGGGAACTCCAGTGGTCTGCACAGAGCCCTGACCTCAACCCCACTAAACACCTTTGGGATGTATTGGAATGTTGATTGCAAGCCAGGCTTTCTGGTCCAACACCCATGCCTGACCTCACAAATGCTCTTTCAACTGAATGGGCACAAAGTCCCAGATACTCACTCTTAAAATCTTGCAGAAAGCTTTACCAGAAGAGTAAAGGCTGTTGTAGCTGCAAAGAAGGGCCAACTCCATATTAATGGTCATGGTTTTGGAATGTCTAACAAGCTAACAGGTGTGATGGTCAGGTGCCTACATATGCAATCTAATTATCCATATTTAAACAAAATCTAAAGTGTGTGCTTCAATTTCTCTTTAGGTTTAGTGGGATTTTTGCCAACATTTTGTAAAGCATGTCCAACCTTGAAGCACTTGATACTAATGAATGCATATGTGGGACTATGAATAGAAAATTTTGCTATCATAAGTTAATTAATGCTTTTTAGGCCATATGCCTGGGAGAATGTAATCATAGTAGCATGACTTAGCAAAATCACATTTCTTAAATCATGTTTTCTCGTCTCTTTGGACTTCTGTAATCAATAAACAAAAGCAGGTCACAAGTACCCATAAATAGCCAAACAGCAGAGTCTTTGGAGGAAACAGAGGGATGTGTTCCAAGAGTGAAGCATTTTCTGGCATGAATGTTCACCAATCAGCACACACACACACACACACACACACACACACACACACACACACACACACACACACACACACACACACACACACACACACACACACACACACACAGAGGCAGTGAAAGAACACAGCCTTTTCAACTGTACTGAAGCAGTGTGGAATGTGCTTTGATATTTTCCTAACATAATGAATATTCTGTTAAGCATCAACAAAAATTGTACACTGGTTCTCAAAAGACATAACATTTTGTAAGTGTACTTACGAACTGGACACAATAGCCATACATTTTTGCATTCCATTTTAACCTTTACATGGCCATGGGCACACAGGCAGGCCCAAAGCTTTATTACACACTTCTGTAACCTATGAATAGCTCAACCAGTTGGCACTGAAGTCCAGATGAATCTGATGATTGTGAGTGCACTGAAAGAGTATTCATAAAGAACTCAGGATGAAAGTACATTATCTACTGTTATCATCTAACATCTTCATCAGTATAATGTACATTTTGTATTTGAGACCTAAACATTGAGCTGGATTTTGCTGTGACACCTCTTTCTTAGTTATTTAGGCTTTACAGGGTGACTGGCAGCAGCACATAGACACCATATGTTAGTGTGTTTTGTTTCTACTGTAATGCTACTTCTTTCAGTTTTAACAAAGAAAAAACATCTTTAACACACAAACTCATTTCCATGAATTTGTATCATAAAACCATCAGTGTGTTGACATTCATGGGAGATTAACGGGCAGTTGTTGTTAGACACCATCAGTAAGGTGGTTCACATGTGGTTGAGAGGTGCGTGCTGAATGCCGTGAGATGATTCTGCACCTGTTTCTAGCGAATTACACCCTCTGACGAGACACCGGCAGGCGCATTGTGGCCTAGTGGTTTACAATTCTCATAAAAAGCCATCCAGATGAGGAGGGGATATACACCTGCACACAAACATTTTTGTTTTTATACCTTGTCAGGACAGGAGGTCATATCTGTGTTCCAAATGTATTACATATGTATGTACACACATACATGTAGTATGTTCCATATGTATTATATACATATGTGTATATAATACAACTATGTGAATGTATATGTGAGTACTTCTATGTAAGTAAAACCTGGTCCTAACATTAGCAACCAAAAAGAAATAGATTAGCCCAAGAAGCTTTTGTAAAAAAGCACCTAAAAATCAGCACCATTTTGTTTGTGCTGACTTTTTGCTACAGATCCAAGACATATTTATCCTGAAAATATACAAAAACAAACATACTCGCACACACAAACATGTACACATGAAGCCCACCACATGCACAGCTTCAAAGTTTTTCTTCCCTCGCTCTCACACATGCACCATTTCCTTTGAGACTTGCAAACCATTTGCTAACTCATCACTTCACATCGCACTGTCCTTGATTTTGGGGGGTCAGTAAACCACACAAATGTAGCTCATGGGTACAATATTACCACACAGCGCCCTACTTACCTCTTATCTGAGTCAAGTAACCAAGCAATTATTCTGATGATTAATTAAATAATGTAATGTATTTTTTGAACATACAATAAATGAATGAACAAACAATGAATTGAATCAATGAAACCATAACAAAGCATACATAGCCTTTCAAAGTCTCTAGTATACATTACTGAAAAAAAAGACAAACAAGTTTTTAAAAAAGACCATCAGACTATAAAAGACAGCAGCAGAATGTAAAATAAACATCACCACCATGCACACTGCCAAATAACCAATGCAAAAAATACATTTGAATGTAATAAACTAAACAATTAAAAGCTTCTTACAAGTCTTGCCTGTTGTAAAAATCAACTGCATAAAGGAACACCAGACAACAGAGGCATTCAGACACTGCTCATGCAGTCACAGGCGATTTCTAAACCCCCTTTTCTGTGCAGATCATCAGATTAAGTAAACACATTAACACCTGTAGATTTAGACCTAAATCTACACTAAATATAACCTTTGTTTATTATTTTGTCTCCATTTTCTCAACAGGGTAGTTGTGTTGAATGCCTACCCGCTAGCTAGATCTTCGCCCCTCACATATTGTTACTAAGCTGGAAGGGTGAGGACACGGACACGTTAAGCACTACCACCACCAGCATCATTTAAAATTGCCGATGGCACAAAATTATTGAACTGTTGCAATATGGTCCAAGACAAGACATGTGTCCACAAAAACGGCCATTTGTGTTTAAGCCTTTAATGGACACAAATCAAAATAAGTGGGAATTAATTTGTACATCCATTGAGCCTCAGTTCAAATTAAATTGCTGCACCCGCAAAATTTGGGGAACATACATTTACACAACCTGCCTATCACCTATATGAAACCTGTTTGGGAGCATGCAGATAACGTTTTAGGTGGTGTAGTACAAGTTAATCTGCACAGTGATTATACATCTGATAAAGCCTGCTATGTTCGTATGACTGCTGCAAATGGTGCACTGTGCAATTGTTAGTATACTGGATGCTTTCTGATGACAGGGAAATTAATCAAAAGTATCTAGCAAGTACTAAAGCATTTTAGCTTGCAGCAATCTTTACAAATGAAGAAATAAGGCATGGGAAGTTACGTGGGCTTTAATTTTTGGTCATGTAATCTTTCTGATGCACCCTCAATGTAATTTAAATGGAATTACTGTCTGTTTAAGCATTAACAAAATGTAATGATGTAACTGCAATGGGTGAATGAATACAACTGTATGGGAAAAAATAAATTTGGTCAGTTAATATTTCTGTTAAGCGGGTAATGGTCACCATCAGCCAACATGTTTTACCTCGGGATCCCTGTTACGGAGTATATTTTTGGGGAGGCCCTGTCTGAACGCCCACGCTCCAGCTACAGTATACACAGCACACACTTCCTGTTCAACACGCACACACACACACACACACACACACACACACACACACACACACACACACACACACACACACACACACACACACACACACCTCTGCAGCCGAGCACCGTGCTACTGTGCAGCGCTGCGGTTGCAGCGGTGCAGGTAAGAAAAGGAAGTGTATGTGAAGCAAAACGGGTTCAATGCACTCCAAATTAGATATGCAAGAACTCAATAAAGACAAGAGCCAAACCAGTCACTGTTCTAATGGAAAGGAATGGGGATAAAACTGAACAACTGGCGTTGTGGGTACAATGGCCTAAAGTCATACTTGTGTAAATTGTATACTTGTAAATACTTGTAAATTCAATTAAATGACTGAAGTACTTTAGAAGTAACATTAATCTGGCAAAAAACAACTTGGTTTGAGTATCAAAAACTCAGTTATTGAATTCCCTATAGAACAAGAATGGAACTTTTAGTAGAGCCAACATATATTAGCATAGAAACTGGTGTTTGTTAGGTTCTGTCTTCTATTTTTGGGATCCTGTTGAGCAAACTTGCTAAAATATAATGCACAAGCTGTACAGAAAGAGAGGCGTCAGCAACAGCAAAGCAGTTCAGGTGCTGAATTAACTGAACAGAATGATCCCCAGGCCCTATGTTCCCTCATTGTACTTTTTGAAACAGGTCTATATTCCCACTGCCCTATATTTCCAAAGTCACATGTTCTCCTGTTGAAGTATTCATCTTCCATAACTCCCATAGAAAATGTTCCTATGTTACCTTAATAGTAAAACAAAAGTAATGCCCATACCTCTGATATACTTACTGTGTAATGTACATATTCTGATGTTTAAAAAACTGAACTTGTGTTAATGTACATGTTGCTTTCAAACAAGTTATTTTATTAGAACTCACATGACTGCACTTCTGTATATAGTATATAGTATACTGTATACTCGTATATAGTATCAACTCCATCCTCTGCAACTGCCGCTCAAACCAATGTTTGTTCTAGCATTTTACTCACCTGCCATATTACCCCACCTATCTGACTGTCACCTCTGACTGTCACCCTTTTTCTGCCACTATACACCCTTTAACTGCTGCTGCACTCAGCACTTTAACTTTAGATTCATACTTTGCACAGTGTAAGGTTTACAGGTATGACTGTGTGTGTGTGTGTGTGTGTCTGTGTGTGTGTGTGTGTGTGTGTGTGTGTGTGTGTGTGTCTGTCTGTCTGTCTGTCTGTCTGTCTGTGCGAATGAGGTAGGAATGCAGGTTTTATTTTATTTTGTATTTATTTTATCTTATTCCCTATATGTGAATGTCTGATACTGTGCACTGTGAGCTCCTGTAACCAAAACCAAATTCCTTGTATGCGTAGCATACTTGGCCAATAAAGCTTGATTCTGATTCTCATTGAACATTTAATATTTCAGTGAACAAGAATACAAGTCTTTACAGTGATAGGCAGCATTTAAATGTTTTAGTCATCGTTTTATTTGATTTTCATAATATTGACAACATTGTAAAACACCTGGGGTAGCACTATAAGTGTTGAGCACATCCTCAAAAACAAGTCTACCCTATATTTTAGAACTGCTTTTACTTTGCCCCCGTCAACTGGCCTCACCATTTTCTCTTGGGGAATCCCCAATGACATCAGTACTTAGGTAGTATGCAGATGTGGGACACTTCTGGCAAACATACGGCACTGCTGGCCCATCGTCAATACTGGCAAAATGTATGCAAGCCAAAAGTGGCCCAGATTAAAACATGCTTATTTGGCCCATGTAGTAAAACAGATCTGGGCCATTTCTGGCAGAGATATGGCAGTATACTGGCCTATGGAAAATATTTTTGTTAACTGAAAAAACATTAGGTAGTCTAACACAGTCTGCCTCAAAAGGAACACTACTAAATGTCATAGTTCACAATCTAATTCAATTTGGTTTAAAATTATTTGTTGTAGACTTAAAAATTCGTGTTCGTTAAACATTGAATAGTAATGTACTGGGACCTGGATCTGGACAGAGTCATCAAAATCATTCAATGGTAGCACGTGGGCCAGATGAAAGTAGTAAGTGTAGGCCAGAAGTGGGCCATCACTTCTTTCCCCTCTGTGAAGTTTGTTACTTTTCTGCTAACTTGCTAGTTAGCAAGCTAAAGGCTACATAACTAGCAACAACAAAAAAGCATGTGTACATTTAAATCAGACAAAGCAACTATATTCAAAAAGTTTATATATGCAACACTCTGTCTTCTCAAAAAATGCTTCGGATTATAAAGTTTACTTAGTTAGCTTACTGAGACATTCCTATTTGCTCATTGTTAAACAAGACACTGTGAACTTAGGTCCTTAGGTCCTGTGAACCTAGTTTCTTAGGTCCCCTTATAGTATAATTTTGAGATATGATGTATCAAATGAAGAGATGGACATAGAGCCATGGAAACATAAGTACACTTCCCATTTAGTAGTATATATTGACACAAGAAAAAGGATTAGTATTTGAAAATTAACAATTTTCATAAGCGCATACTACCTAACTCTGACAACTAGCACACTCCATTCAAAACACTGTGGTAATAACTTAATTATTTGACTGTTCATTTGAATGTAATCAATACTGTTGATTTTGCTGGCAATGTACTTCTCTGGGTGTATATGTGAATATATATATATATATATATATATATATATATATATATATATATATATGTATATTTAAAGACTCTGACTCAGCTTCTGTGCCTCAGTAATCTCCCACTTTATATTAGGGTAAAAGTAGGGTAAATACTGTACATTTATTTGGAGACTTTCACATGAGTTATCTGTGCTGAATGGTTGAAAATGACACTCACATATTCAGTCACTTCTGCTCTAGCTCTAACAACACTGCTGCCACTTTACTTGAAAATGCCACTTATCGAAAAAGGGGCATAAATTCACATAAGAAGAAAATACCCACAATGCAAATTAATTTAGAGAAGACAGATAATAAAGCCACAAATGAAAGGAACCTGCCAACACGGTACTAGTTGTATTTTCAAACACATAGGCATAGGAAGCCACATGAGTACAGATGAAACTGTTCACTGCCATAAGCTCCCCTTTACTGACATTAAGTGGGATACAAATCATGGCTAAAGGCTAAACATGTGGATTAAAGAATAGCTACTAACTGCATCTGGTAACTTACTACCCATAGCCAATTATCTTGCTAAGCAAACTATAACAGTATTTCTCAAATGTACTTCAGTGTGTAGAACTAATCGCATTTAATTTTTACACGTTTGAAAAAGGGAATGATTCTCTACTAACCACTTCAGCACCAAACCTGATCAGCACTGATGCAGAGAGGATGCTGCGTGTGGCTCTGTATCTACTGTATTTCATTCTGTAACTTTTGGAAGAAACCAGTACCGCAGGGAAAAGGGGTGTGTAACTTTGAAGGTATGACATATGACATAGCCTAATTAGAAGAATATGTTTGACCATAACTTCGTACTATAAAAAATAATAGTAATAACATTAAATTGTATTGTAGACCCTGAGGATCCCCAAAGAGGAGAATGGAACCTAACAAACTTAGGTAAGAAGTAAGAAGCTGTGCTACAGCTCTGTAGGGAAGTAGGGAAGCTTTTTCTGTGGGGAAACTCCTACTCAAGTTGCTATTCACTAGAGTACTTTTACTTCTTCATGAGCCATTATTTCGATGAACAAACAATGCTTTTATGGTTTATGATTTTAGTAGTGGCGAACCGTCACTGTTAGAGCTAGGCTTTTACGTTGAGCCACAAATGTCAAAACTCTGTGAAAATGTGAGGAAAAAACACCTCTACAATAATGCTAACTTCTGCCAGCATCCCTATGGGAATCTAGCAGTTTGTTAGCACTAAGCTAACAGTGATTCGCATAAACACTTTTGCAGAAGATTTTTTTTACAGTTCTAGATTAAACATCAACATTTGTAGCTTCTAAATAACATTTTGTGTTATACTTGAAGCTTGTGACAGACATATTAACATATATATTAGCAGTTTTATAGTGTCTCTAGTAAAGAAGCCTGGTATAGAGCTGCTGCTGCTGTTTTCCATTTCTGACAACCACTTGACTTAGTCTCCCACTCCTATTCACAGCCAGTGATGTATGGAGGACTTCCGGAAGGCCTAGAGTGATGTTTTTCTCTTGAAATTGGTCCCACCTATTGGAATTACATTGATTGATTCCACTGGCACTTCATAATTGTGCTGATGGTTAATCTAATGAGTTAGGACTTCTTGTTAACTCTTGAAGTCCTAACCAATAGGAGAGCCTGCTTAGCTATATCTGCCTAGATACCACTTATAAAAACAATTTCTGATTGGCCACTTACCTGCTGGGCATTTCAAGCATTTAAATCTTATGCTTCCATCCAAAACCTAACATTGGTAAGAATATTATTGTAATACTCGCAGAGTTTAAATACTTACAGGCTACAATTAGATAAAATTTAATAAAAGTTAGTGCCAAAAAATAATTAGGCCTTCTCTAAAGGCCTAGAAAGCCCTGAGGGTTCCCCTTTGGGCTTTCTGCTACCTCCTCTGAAAGCAGGCAATGTAATTGCTGGTCTGTCACAGAAGTAGCACTGCATTTCTCAAAGCGTTTTAGATAGAGCATGCTTTTTGATGCTAAAATATCAGGTTTCAGTGCACTTGATTTAGTGAATGAATGTAGTGAATATAAACAGCAGACTGTACTGTTAGTGTTAAAACTGCAGCATGCAGATGCGTGTTGTAAGATTCATGATTAGAGGAACATGGGTGTGCGTGTGTGTGTGTGTGTGTGGTGGGGGGTGTCAGGGGAGTACTGAACAACAATAACAGCACTGTGTGTGTGTGACTGAGAAGTCAATGCTTGCCAAAACGACAATATGACATCATTTGGGCTTCGCCACACATATGCTGCCATTGTTCGAGTCTTGCCAAGACACCTAACCCTATTCTCTCGCTTTCATTCTCAATGGGGGTCAGATGGCAACTCACAGTAACATGCTCCTTTCTGCCAACTCGTGCCAAAGAACACACACCAGAGCCTATGGGAAAATATTTATTAAGCATCTCAGCTACTCCTGCTCTATACACTATACTAACCTTAAAGGAATACTTAAGCAGTTTTCCATGCGATCTCTATCTGCTGCATATGTGGCATACAGTCAATTACTGCAGAAAATAATTTCTCAGAACTGAAAAGGACTTAAAACCTGCTTATTTGAAACACACTTATAATAGAAGTCTATGGGAAGTTGCCAGATTCTAAGAATAAACATTTGTGTGAACTGCGCATATTTTGTACTTTCATGAATCATCTGTGTCTTTCAATTCAATTAAATTCAAGTTTATTTGTATAGTGCTTTTTACAACAATGTTGTCACAAAGCAGCTTGACAGAGGTTAGAAAACATACAGTTATAATATATCCCCCAGTGAGCAAGCCAGAGGCGACGGTCGAAAGAAAAACTTCCTCAGTCTGGAGGAAGAAACCTCGGGAGGAACCAAAACTCATAAGGGGAGACCCATCCTCCTCTGGTCAAACAGTATTTTCAATTTAATAAGCTAAATACCAAATAAAAGCTAAGACAATATCTGTTTGAAGACTGGATGGTAAAGCTTTAGAAACTGCACTGGTAGAGGCAGTTTCTGACTGAGGCAGTTTCTGACTGAGTCTTTATGAATAGTGGGAGTGAGCTGAAACAGTCCCATCCTATCTCAATGCTGATACATCTGAATGGCACAGTGATGTAATTGAGGGTGTTGCAGTTGGCACAAATGAACAGGAGAGCGGGTTGGTGATGGTGAGGAGGCCTTGATGGTCAGTCTTCAGCAGGATGGGAGGGCAGTCATTATCTTATCTATTATCATTATCTATTATCTTATCTTGTTGGAACAAAACCTTGTAACTCCAAAATAGTAAATTTACAGGAGAAAGGAAAAACATACCTTGCTTTTACTGTAAATTAATGGAACCAGGCATCTTTGCAAGCCATTTTGGGTCATTTCTTTTAGTCCATTCATCATGAAATTTACAGACAATGTAAAGGACAAGAGGTATTCTCAAATACGAAAAAACGTCAAAAATGGAGATACAACATTTTGTTCCAACAGCAGCGCTATATATTTTTAATTCATTATGGTGTAGAGGTATGTTCAGCACGTTGTAAGACAAAATTGTCTTCAAAGAACACTTTTTCCAGATTTTCCACTATTTTACCAACATTATCGACTTTACATACAAAAACTTTTAAGACAGAGAACATTCACCAGTCATTTTGGATAGTAAATAATAAGTTGCTAAATTGTGCAAAGAAAACACAGAACACTTTGAGGAATTCTTCAGTCATGTGCATGATTCATTCTTTCAAAGATTGGATCCAGTTTTACTGTTCATGGCAAGTCATTACCAATGTAGTGGTGCTCGTGGAGCTCTCAGAGGCACCTACCCATTGACTTCCATTATAACCTTTTTGACAAAAGTGGAGATAGAAACCAGATGTCTGAAGTGCGACTACATGGCCTGGTTGTATTATAAACGTATGTAGAGTCAATTGGTTTTCTGTATCTTTCACTAAATATAGGAAAACTTAAAAGAATGTTGTCCATAGAAATTGCATGCTGCAGACGAAGCTGAACTGTTTCTTAATTTTCACTTTCTCCATCATGGAAGCCAGCGTCGTGTTTTGTGGATTATGTTCTACTTTGCATTATTCAATGCGGCCTATATATTGTAGCTCACTAGCTTGACCATTTTCTCCCCCCATCCTAGTGTAGAGGACAAATCAACTATTTATCAGCACCCACAGTGAAGGATGGTCCATCTTTAGAGAGAGAGATAGTGCACTGAGTTCATTCTGTCGCCATGCTCTCTTTTCCCTCATTCTTTTTTCATCAACCCATCCCCCTTCCTTGCGGATTAGAATTCATTAGCAATCAAAGAGCCTCTGTAGAACTCCTGCTCTTAATTACCCACTCATTTGCATTTTTGCATATTAATGACTGCAGACTTTGCTGCCGCAGTGGAGGGGAGAGAGGGCTTAAAGCGACCTCGTCTTGTTTGTCTCGGAGAAAATGGCTGCGGGGCAAATACCCAGCATCCCTTCCGAAATCCAGCCACACTGCATTATTACAACCACCACTATGTGGACGAATCATATTGGATGAGCTTTTATAGATGGGGCATATGATGGCCCCACTCTACAGCAGTTTTTTTAGAAGGGGGGGGGTTGGGTTGTTTAATTAAGGCTGCTGCCAACAATCAGAAAATACAGTGCAGTCCCAACTCAAGCCATTGCAGCGGTCTGCCCATAAAGGGGAATTCCATTGAGGCTTAACATTTTTTGCGTAAGTTAATGGTTAAGATGGAAACAAGGTCAATCAGAGTGGTTTGATGTGAGATGCTCTGTTCTAGAAAAACTTACCGAATCAGAATAGTTCACAGTGGTGGTGATAGCAACCAAATGTCCAAATGCTTTTATAGTGCCTCTAAAAGGTACCTCGCATAGAGGTGTTACATGAAATGGTTACGAATACATGCTCTGGTGCCTGAGACATTGTTTTACTATAGCATTGACCAAAAATATTTCGATTTTTAAGTTCACGGAGGTGAGATACATGCAGGGTGACAAAAATTTAGGTTGAATGGAATTTTTGCCAATGTTCTGTAAGGCTTGTCTAACCTCACAACAGCTGCTACGAAGGAACACATTTATGGGCAGAGCAAACAGGTTAATAACAGAGCTTTTACATTATATGCACTGTGAAAAACTGGTAATCAGCTTGGGTTTATGGTTCTAGGAAAAACATTTAATTGGTATACGCTCTTAACCAATGGAGTAAACAGCACCAACGACAGGTTCTATGACTTCTAATAATATTGGTGCTTTTGAGTGTTACATTTTAAAAGAGTTTTTTTAAAGAACCTTATACAACTGGTGTTTCTGTTAAGACCCATTTAATCATGCAAAGAACCATTAATACAATCAAATGGTTCTTTGAGTGTTTTATGAGTGCTTGAGTGTTCATTTTTATAGACAGATTTTGCCTTTACTAAAGAACCCTTGAAGAACCTAAGGGTGCAGAATCTTTACTTTATGTGAAGGTTCTTTAAACATTTGAAAAAGTTCTTCCCTTTCACACATTTCATTTACAAAAATTGTTCCTCTAAGAACCATTCATCAAATGGTTTTTTAGGGAACCAAAAAGGGTTCCTCTACAAACTTAAAAAGATGGTTTTTCAGGAAAGAAAATGGTTCTATATAGAGCCTTGAACAACAAACTCTGATTAAAGGGTTCTTGGCATTGTGAAAGGGTCTTTCAGATTGCTGTAGGTGGTTCTATATAGAACGTTTTTGAACAGGGTTCTTTGATTGACACAAGGTTGACATAAGATTGAAAGAACCCTTTTTGGTGCTGTACAGAACTGTTTACATCCTATTCCCCATTAATCTGAAGAACCATTTCACCATGCAAAGAACACTTTGATCATGTGAAGGGTCTTTGAGTATTCATGACTTATATACAGGACCTTTTTTTCACTAAAGAACCCTTGAGAAAACACCTTTTAGGTGTGTATAGCATGGCTCCAAAGAACCCTTTTTAGCACCTTTAACAAAGTGTAAAAAGGCAATCACAGTGATGTCAGGAGGAAAAGGAAGACAATAAGGCCCAGTCCCATTTCACCCCTTGCCCCTACCACTGTTTTGTGCGTTCACGTCTAGGGTTAGGGTGTCCCGGTTTTTGTTGAGATAGAGGGGTAGGGCGAAGTGTTAGGGCTATAAGCCTTCCAAACCGAGGTTTTCCAGAGGCACACTCCAAACGGAGTGTTATCAGAAATAAAGAAAAACGAGCAAGATGACTGCGCGAGCGACCAAAAAACCCCACAAATGTAAGAATTTTCATTTATCTTATAAGAAATTTCAATATCGTATAATCTTAGTTTAAAGTCGTTTCAATGTATTATGGTCGTTTTCTTCATAGCAAGCACAAAATCGCTAATAGCATGCTAACGTTTTTGTAAGCTAGCTAGCTAACTTTCACGTTCCACCTTAAACAGTACAGCAGTGTCGAGTCCTAACGCCTGAAGCTGCTGTATCATTTAAGGTAGAACCGGGAAATTCGAATACGAAGCTGGTAAATAGCTGACTTCAGTTTCGTATCACCAAATAATTAACGGTGGGTGATATAAAATTATCCCCCTCTTTGAAGGCATATGATGCCCTAAATGTCAGCAGTGACTTTTCCCTTCTCTGCTATCACTGAAGACGCGCTGGGTCGCCTAAAGAGCAGCGCTAATAGTCTTTTAATAAAGCAATGTTTATTTATTTATTTTTATTTTTTATTTGAGGGTCGTCCCATTTCGTAGGGCAAGATTTCAACCGCTACCCCTTGTAACAGTTCCAAAGGGTTAGGGTGACACTCGAAAACGAGGGGTAGGGTAAAAAGAAGAAATGGGATTGGGCCTAAATGTCCCTCAAAAAACATTGAAGAGACTAAATGCTTGAATTAAATTTAAGTTAATAACTTCTGTCAACTTCTACACATGACTAAATATTTGAAGAGGAGAAAACAAAACACATTCTCAGGTGGAAACTGTGATTATATAATACCAAGTTACAACTCAATGATCAGATTACACATCATGGCCCACTGACAGACAATCGAGTCATGACTGTACACAGACATTTAGACTAGGATTACTAATCCAGGATCACATTCCTCCTTTGTTTATGTTGATGTTAGTCACAAACAGTGTTATTGTCACAAAGACTTATCCTAATTTCCTACTCATAGAGTATCAGTACCAATCCTGGTTTAACCACAGAATGCTTCTAAGAACTGCCCGGTATAAGAGCACATGAGCATCTGACCACGGTAACCACAGTAGATCTCTGAATACATCAAACCTTCAAAATCACTTTGGATTAAACGCTTTGCTACCGCCGTGTGACCGCAGATGCAGCTTTCGCCACCTGCTGGCTGAAAGTGGGAACTGCAATTTCCTCATGTAAATGTTTATCTTTGGCAAAGAGACGATGGACAAGTGACTTTAACCCCTAAGAATGTCAGAGACAATAGCTCGTCTGATGCTGCACAGTTTATGATGGTCATCATCTAGTCCTTAATCAGTGGTCACAGGACGCTGGCAGGGTATTTCTGGTTGGTAGACTATTCTCAGTCCAGCAATGACACAGAAGTGTTTAAAATCTCCGGCAGCACTAGCACAACACACTAACACACCTCCGCCAAGTCAGTTTCACTGCAGTGCTGAGAATGATCCACCGCTCAAATAATACCTGCTCTGTGGTGGTTCTGACCATTGAAGAACAGGGTAAAAGGGGGCTAAGAAAGTATGCAGAGCAACAGATGGACTGTGGTCTGTAATTGTAGAACTACAAAGTGCAGCTTTATGGTAAATGGAGCTGATAAAACAGACAATGAGTACAGAGTAAATATATTAATGTCTTTCTGAAGGTGTAGAGGTGCATGAAATGTTCTATGCCTGACACAATGACCTTGCTATCTGATATAGACTGATACAATGCCCTTAACTTAAAGCAGCTTCAATTGCAATATAAGTTGCAACTACTTTGAACGTACATAAATCCCAGCAACACCACTGTGTCTGAAACACTCGTATGAATAACACTGCCACGTCAGTGTCAATGCTGTGCTGACAATGCTCGACCACCCAATTAATATCTGGTCAGAAATGGTTCTCTGGTGGCCTCCTTGCATTTATAATGATGGCTGACCTAAGCAAACAATCTACCTTACCCCAGTAACAAAATCTTGTGAATCTGAATAAAATGGGGACCTATGACTGAGGAGACTCTTCAGTTAGATTATCCCTCAACAGAGCTTATCAACGCTAAGATAAATAACTAGCATTGATCACATTGATTTATCAGTCTACTCAGGCTTTAGCAGGAACTTCCGTGTTTGTAAAGAAGGCATTTGATGAATTCCTCTTCAGAGTCCGTCTAATGAATATATTTGCTACATGCCATTTTTCCTTGAACATATTTTGGAATTTAGTGATTAAGTGAAATGTAAAAGGTAACTACATGCTGAATACTGTTTTTTCAAATATGTAACAGGTACTTAATTTCTGTATTTTGAACACGAATTCCATAACATTCCAACCCTGACTGAAATATGAAATAATCAGCTGTACTCATATAGACAGGAAATGTTTTGTCGGCTTACAGAAAGTAAAACTAAATTATATAATCATGGCTTAACGGGCCAACTTTGCAGTTTTCTTGACATTTTTAGACTTACTCTTTTTAAAATATGTTCATTGTCGTTAGCTTATTTCTAGGCTTCATGAACATTCCTCTCAATGTTAGAACAAAATTTTGGAATGTTAAGCAAAATGCTACAAAGGCTAATCTGAATACCAAACTAGGAACTATTATGCCATCAAAACCACCTTTGCCTTATCTTCATCCCACATCGGAAAAAAGTCACAACAGAAAGGTATAATGAATACCTACAAATCAGAGTTTTTTTATTTATTTTTATTTTCTTTGAGATAAAGGCTGAATGCCACATACAATCATTTCTGGTTCATGGTCAATGGCAAAAAAGACTAAAGAACAACTCAAATCATCATGACTGCCTGATACAACAGTGACTGAGGTGAACATTTTATCCTTATACTGTATTTATTATATATATATATATATATATATATATACATATATATATATATATATATATATATATATATATATATATATATATATATATATATATATATACATATACATATGTGTGTGTGTGTGTGTGTGTGTGTGTATGTATACGTATATATAAAAACTGTAGCACATGATCTAGGCCCAGATAAAAGGCATATCTCTATATAATTCTTTATTTAATATAAGATTCACCTGAGAGGCCTTAAAATAATGTTTGTGTCTGCATGCATATAACATAGATGTGAAAATATACTTGTGGCAGTTCTGTTTGTTTTTGCATGAGCAGGGTACAGTGTAAAACTGCTAAGTTATTTTTCACTGGGACAGCGTATGCATCCAGGATGTGGGCGCATGTACATGAGAAGTGTGTGCAAAAATGTGGCAGGATTACCGGTGACAAACGAGAGAGAAGGAAAAGAGAAAGATTGAGCCTGTGCATGTGTGTGTTTTAGGGGGAAACTGAAACTTTCTCTCATTCAGTTATTCAGCTGTCCGGGTGGGCGTGCTGGGTTGGTTGAGGCCCATAGTTTTACACAACCAGCCTGCAAAGTCCACCTCTTCCACCTCTGAGCGCTTAATAAACGTGTGGTTCTGTGAAGAGAAGTAAAACATCTGTCACCATTGATGTGTAGAACACTTAGTCAAAGTGGTCCAGTCTAAGCATAAATGAAAGCAGAAGCTGTGCATTGGTGACTTCAAGAAATTTAAGGAGTGTTGGGAGGCTTATTGCTTTGATGAATACCCCTAATATGACTAAAAATGATAAAATACAATATGATAAAATACTTAATTTTAGTATTAGTAATAATCTCAAAGATGATAATTCTTCCATCAAGTAATTTTGTTCGTTAGACATGGGCTATGGAATGGTTTTCTATGAACAACTCAAAGGTGCAAAGGGAAATTCCACCACTTTTTCAAAATGTGTGCATAACTAAATCGCCAAGATGGAAGATTCATACAGTGTTTTGAAATGCGTTAGAGCAACTTTTGAGTGAAACCCCCTGTAGAAACCAAATATCTGAAGTGTTTTGCTATTATATGTTATGTTGATGAATACAGTATGTAATGCCCGAGACCACGGGCCTCATTCACTAATATCTTCTTAAGTTTTTTCTCAAATTCTTGAGTTCTGGAGAAAGGTCCTAGGAGAAAGTCTGTCAAATTCATGATGTGTTCTTAACCACATAATTGTTGGCATCCTTCTGCTCTTAAGTATGCACATATTCTGTTCTTACACAAAAACAAAACCCATATAAGAGAACACTGGTTAATGTCAGAATCTTTGTGAAAACTGTGCAAGTGGGTTTTAAGAAGAAATTTCTTCTTAAGAATGGTTGATAAATGAGACCCATTCTTTTAAAATTACTTTGATGACAGAGAGGTACATGCAGTGCATTATAAGGCAAAACAGTACCCAAAATGCATGTGTGTTTTTTAGATGGTAAATGACCATTTGCATTTTAGACATCATAACCCCTGGTCCCCACCACTGTAAAGAAATCGGAATTGGTACGCTTCTGTATAAACCTTGATAGTGCACCTACATGAACAATTTTATAACATGTTTAAAACTTAGCAGAGTATGTGTATATCAAGTATTTTGCAACTGCTTTAAAACATGCCTCAGGTTTTTCACCAGAACCATCCGTTTTATAATCTACATTTTGCCAGTGCGACCACAAGTACAGTAAAGAGTCACAAAAATACTCACCATCAGCATCTTCAGATCTGCCCTGTCTGCAGGATTTTTGATGAGACTACAGAAACCAGGCAAATATTGAGAAAAGCTCAAAATCATGTTTTAATTCATACCTCAAACCATTAGTCAAAACGCAACACTATGAAAATGGTTTCTTATTGGTTTCTCTAGCACAGTGATTCTTAAACTGGTCTTCAGGGACAGATGGTCTACAACAGAGGTTTTCGAAGCTTGACCTTGAATCCAGTTTCCAGTAGTGTATTTTGTAAACACTGGTGTTTAATTGAACTGCTGATGGAACTGATATGCCAACTAGGACTACACCTACCAGTGACGGCAAAATCCAGGAATGCAAACTGGATTCAAGGTCAAGATTTGAAGACCTCTGGTCTAGATTTCGACTCTTTCCCAATGTGTTACAAGTTAATTTAGAGCAAATATCTGGCTGTCAGGTCTAGAACCACTGAGAACCACTACTCTGGCAAATAAATTCAACCACGCACAGCTAAAATGAACATGTAAAAATGATATTCACCATTTGGTCACAAAGTCCTGGAAGTCTGAAGTAAAGACTCCATGAGGCAGTTTTGGTGGAGGCTATAAACAGAAAGATCAACAGACAGACACTAAATATATTTACAAATACAGGATTAAAAAAACTAAACAATTCAACAATTGTACATTTATGAGGAAGCAAAGAATAAGCTCAGCAAATCTCACCTCATTGACTATGTAGTCCAGCAACTCAAATATAGCCATGGCTGGCCCATGCCCTACAGAAACAAAAAATACATTTCAGAAGATAAGAAGAAGAAAAAAGAATTAGCTAATGGTGAAGAAACTACAAACGAATGGTATGCCAACAGAAAACATTAAAAGTGGCTTGCCAACTGATCAAACCACCAAGGTTAAGATCCAAGATTGAGACCTTTAAATGCTTCCAAAAGCACTTTTTTATTTTAATATCATTAGTGTACTTTGTATATCTTATGCACATTCAACGAACAGCATTGTGTTACCAAATAGTGACATTAACTCGTAATTTTAGAAATGCAGCAATAGTAGTAAAACAGTACTGATGTACTGATTCTAAAATACAGAACTCCCAAATAAAAGCTCTTTTACTATGACTTATATGACATAAAAAAATTCATAAACTATCCTCAGCTGTGAGGTGCATCGTACCGCTGACGGGTCTCCCTGGAGGTCGAGGTCGTGGTGACATGCTCTGCGTTCCTCCCTCCTCTACGTTCATCGTCGGCCGCCCAAAAATGGCCTCCAGCTCCTTGGCATCAGGGGGAGGGATGGGGTAGCGGCCAATTGCCAGCTCCACCAGAGACAGCCCCATGCTCCACACATCCGACTGCACTGAATAATGAGTGCCCTGCAGTCTCTCCGGCTTGGGAGGAGGAACAAACACAGATATTGCACATGATTATTATACACTATCCAGAAGTAAGATAGAATATTTGATTTATTATTTGCTCACAGCTAGATTTTATCAGATAATCCTAAAACTAGAGGTGTAGAATGAAAATGTGATGTTAGCACTGATTACTGGGTTCATGCTATTATCATTAGACTTGCAATTAACTGTGAACAATTAACTTAAACGAGAAGTTCCCAGTGGCCACAAACAGCACAGAAAAGAGCAGAAGACTGACTTACCGACATATACGACCTTGTGCCTACAAAAGAGTTAGCCATGGAGTCAATGAGCTGGCCACTCACTCCAAAATCACACAGCTTGATCTCCCCTCGTGAATTCACCAGTATGTTTGAAGGTTTGACATCTGCAATCGTGAGAATAAGCACATTTTCAGGTAATGAAATATAATAACAATATAAAATGTAATGAAAATAATATAACAAAATGGGAGAGACTGGACATGAATGCTCTGCAGTAAAGACATGTGTGCTGGTTTTAAGAGAGAAGAATATTCTGTTTAGGTATTACATTATGTTTTGTTACCTCTGTGCATGATTTGGTGCTTTTCTCGAAGGTAAGCGAGACCTCTTAAAACCTTTAGTATGACAAGAGATAGTAAGGGATCAATTTTACTCACACGTGCACACAAGCCTAAATGTGTTATTCAAAACACAAACATTTACAAAACCATACCCTAAATACTTACAGCTATACTGACTTTGCCCAGGATTTCTTCTGGAATTCTCCGAGCCTCTTTTAGCACCTGATCCAAGGAGCCTCCATCCTGTGGTCAGAAACACATAATCTGTAATTCTTGCCTCACGATCTCCATCCCTCCATCCAAAACATTCCCTGACTCACTCACTCTGTGGGCATAACAGAAAGTGCTGCCAAAACCATTCTATGTTCTTACTTGATGGAACAGATAGCACCCCTGCAGTTTTGTCTTGCATGCTCTTACACAATGCATTCAATCCAGCATTCCTCCTTAACTCATGATGAAGTTTCCTCAAGTTTGAAAATATTAGTAGTACTTTCAAAGAAACACTGTTTAGGGGGTTTACACTACTAACAGCTCCACTGGTTTAGCACAAATAAAGCAGATAGGCTCTTCAGTACTATCAAATTCAGGCCTTATGGATGGAGTAGGCCCTTAATTTTGTGGGAAGCTTGACAGGTGCGGATTTACTCAAACGCTTTCAAATCAATGGCAGAAGTACCGTGCTCCCAAAATCTTAATAATTGAACAGATTCTAGCTTATGGGCTCACCATGTGCTCCATACAGATACTGATTTCTCCATCGCTGTAGAAGGCTCCATAAAAGCCCACTATATAGGGAGAGTTACACTCATGCAGGACTTGCAGTTCTCTAATGATCTGATTCCTGATTGCTGGCTTGATCTCAAGATGAATCAACTAAATGGAGGGAAAAAAAAACAAAACAGGAATTAGAAAACATTCCTTAAAAAAACATTTCTATCGTAAAATTTGTATTATCTTCAGATGTACTACAACACAGCAAACCAAAAACATACAAGAGAATCAAAACAATACCAGAAACACTAAGATAATGATCATGAAGTAATACATTTGACTGTCACTTGTGTTGTAAACAGGCATTTTTCCACCAGGCAGTGCAATACTTTATAGTGCGGTTACAAACCTGAACCCAGATCCAGCCGTACCCTGGTTGAGTACCTGCGCATTTCCCATTGCATGACAGAACCAGGAAAGACAGCTGTCTGACTCAAGTGATGACTGCATTTGACCAATCAGTGGTCTACACGATTTCAAGCTTAGTACACAGGCAAGACTGATAAACAAATTCAGCAGGGGTAGTATAATTCAAGTGGCAAAAGAAAAATGCACAATCACGGGTTAGCAACAGTACCTTTCTGGCCTGCCTAGTGGAAAAACGCCACTGTGAACTGCTGGTAACATCATCTATGTGATTTAATAGTAGGAGTGGGCAATATGGCAAAAATGTCCTCACAATATTTGAAAACACTTGAAACATCACAGTATTTCATTTTCCAAATATTCAATCAAGCAAAATAGTACGGTTACGTGTTTAAAATGCTCACTTTTCTGGCCATGATCAGTCCAGAGGGCTTGTGGCAGACTTTATTAACCACACCACCATTTCCTGCTCCCAGCTCACAGATGCGCTGAAAGTCATCGTCCTTTAACTCTCCAACTTTGGCTTTCTGCGTGAGAAAGGCCTCCAGACGCTTCTTCTGTTGCTCATCCAAGTCAAGTTCCTCTAGTTTCTTCTGAAGAGCCTCTAGGTTTGCTCTAAGGAAAGACAGTAATTATAGACCAGAAATCCAGACCTATTAACACTTAAATAATGTTTTTTTTTAGTAGCCAAAGCAATTCACATCCATTAAATACAACTATCAATCAAGCATAACTAGATGAGAACTTACTCTGATGCAGCGCCTATATTTGAACCTGTGGTCTGTGCTTCTCCCGTGCCGCCTATGACTATGGGTCCTGGTCTTTTTTTGGGAGCCATGTTCAACTTGACAATCCGGACAAGTTTTTTTTGTTTAAACTGGCATGCAAATTAGTGGATAAAGTAGCCTTGACGAACAGAAACTGTGATTGGACACTGACATGGAGCTGCTCACTAAATTCTCATCAGGCCACTGAACATTCAGAGCATGAACACAGTAAAATTATTTTTAATTCAAAACCGAAGTCTTTGCTATTGCTCCTAAGCGAAGCAGCGATTTATCGCTGATCTAAGGCAGACCAAGCTGATATTAACTGGCTGTACGGCTCGAGTTAACAGGTGCTCCTGCAAGCTAGCTACTTAGTTAATTCTTGTGCTAGCTAGCCAGCTAACTGTTCTAAGTTACCTCAGTTCACCAAAAAAATGGACGTATTACTACATGCAACACGCTCACACGTAATCAAAAGGAACAAGTGTCAAGAAAGAGGCCTACCATTTCCGAGCTTAAATATGAGCATAACAAGCTAAAGAGCCCAGTTAGCCAAGGCTAACCGAAAAATACAGCAGCATGGCAGCTAGCTAAAGCCAACTTACAACTCTTTAACTTAAAATTCACTTAGAGAGATTTCAGCCTCGGCCAAGTTATACACAAGGACTGGCAATGACTATAAAGCCGAATAAAAACGAATAACCGCGCTTCTCGCCGTCACCTGAAGAGGCTATCTGACCATCAGCTAACGTCAACCTGTATCTCAATGAATCGCATGCAGTTCTTATCAGTTAGCGAACAGTTACTAAAGACGTTAGCTAGCTCTCCTGGACCTTGACAGTACTTCAGGAACAAATAAATATTAATTTCCAAGTTCCTTCCGCACAAAAGCAGCCGCTTACGAAGAACGTAGTGTCCCTGAACAAAGTGGGAAAGCGGCTGAGTTTGCTATGTTGTTAGCTTAGCTAACTCCTGGCTGGGCACGGTCTAGGAAGCGCAGTCTTAGATCTCGCGATATTTAATTCTGTCACTTTTTTTCGAGATTTCGTTATGAAACTTTTTACACGTTGATGAACTTCAATATCAGTTCTTGCGACACCGTGAGTCACAAGAAGTGGGACAAGAAGTGAGCCCTGCCCTGGACTACACATCATTTTGAGTAAATTATGCATTCTTGACCTTTGGATTAAAACCCTATCCGCGAAACCGACTCATATATGTCCAAAAGTATCCAGACACCCCCTTCCGAGAGCATCCAGCTAATCTGAAGTGCTCCTATTGTTCACATACACTTCAGAAAGATGGCTCTTCAAGGATTCTTTAGTAAACTCAGCGGTTCTATTTAGTACCATGAATCCTATTCAGAACATCTGATGCTTAAACGGTTCATTAGGTTAATGGAGCGTGTGTTATATATGGGTCTATATAGAGCCTATTTGAAAATAGCTCTTTATAGCACCCAAAGGGTTCTTCTATTGCAAAGATCTCAAGTTTAAAATAATAGAACCCGTGATATAGAACCAGTTTTCAGAAAAGTTCTGTATAGAACCATATACAACACATTCATCAACCTGAAGAATGATTTAATCATGAACTGATTCTATATAGAACCTATGCTGCAAAACCTCGTTGGACTGTGAAGCAGAGGAACCGTGTTCTCTGGAGTAATGAAGCACCATCCAATGCCTTTGGGATAAGTTCGAGTGGCATTTGTTGGCCATCCAACATCATTATCTGACCTCACTAATGAATGTGGCTGAATTCAACCAAATCCTCACAGGAATGTTCCTAGTGCAAAGCCTTCCCAGAACAGCAGAGGCAGTTACTGCAACAAAGATGGACAAACTTCCTATTAATACCCATGATTTCTGAAAAAACGTGGCTGAGCAGATGTCTACACGTTTGGACATGCTGTGTAGATGAATTTGAGTTTTAGTAAGTGCAAGGCTAGAGTCTGTCAGATGATGTTTTGAAGTGACATATATATACATGCTACAACATACATTTACCAAATATGGTTTTTACATTCTGAATGGCAGAAGAGGAAACATAAGTTAATAAATATGTTAATAAATGCCCGGTAGACATAAAATAAACCTTTATTCTTCTTGTTATATGCAACTGACAGTCTGTGTACATATAAAGAGGCACAAATAACATTCAACATGAAGAAAGACACTCAGTAACACCAGAAGGAAAAAAAACAGAAATTTAAGAAGTAAAAAATGAATTTGTAATTCAACAGCTAAGTGCCCTGCCATGTTGTGCCGTTGGAGATGTGTAGTCTCTCAGTTCATACATGCATTCTTTTGGAAAAGATCACCACTCATCATCATCGTCATCAGTTGAGCACTGTGTTAGGTCCACAACATCTTCTAGCAACACAGCATGACTGTCTACAGAGAAATTGTTTATAAGAATGACATACAGCAAAAAAAGAACATGAAATAATGAACACAACATCAAAAACATCAAAAATCCATTCTGAATTTGTCATTTTACTCTGGACATTTTTGTCATGCATGGAATTAGCACATTAAAACTTAAAAATTTGTAAATTTACTTACATTATACAGCGAAAAATATGTGGACACCTGAATGTCACATCTATATAAGTTTGTTGGACATCTCTTACCACAACTATGGGTGTTTGTATGAAGTTTACCCACCCCCGTATAACAGCCTGGGTAGACTTTCCTCAAGATTTTAGATTGTGTCTGTGGGTGTTTGTGCCCCTTCAGTCAAAACAGCATTTGTGAGGTCAGGCACTGATGGTGGATCAGAAGGCCTGGCTCGCAATCAACAGTTCCATTCATCCCAAAAGTATTCAGTGGGGTTGAGGTCAGTGCCTGGTTGCATGTGTAAATACCGACCAGTGGCTTAGTCAAGGTCATCTTTCAATGTGCTAGATTAGCTCTGCGCTCTCAATATTTTTATTCTCTCTATCACAAAGAACGTACACAGGCGTACTCTCCTCTGCAAAATCCTAAAAACACAGGCATATCTTCAGCTTCTCTCTCTAGCTGGTAACTTTCAAGGAAGGTTTTCCTTACCTTAAACTATCCTAAGGGAATTGAGGAAAATTTCAAGATAATGGTGCTTACAGTTGACCGGAGCAGATCTAGCTGAGAAGAAATTTCACAAACTGGCATCCTATGACAGTGCCATATTTAAAGTCACTGAGCTCTTCAGTACAACCCATTCTACTGCCAATGTTTGTTTTTGGAGATTGCAGTTAGGTGCTTGATTTTATACACCTGTTAGCAGTGGGTGTGGCTAAAACATTTGAATGCAATAATTAGTCCACATACTTTTGGCCATATAATGTATATAGTATGTTTATACTAAAGCGTATGGTGTGTATTTGAAGTGAGTACTCTTACTTAGGTTGAGCAGGGCAGGGTCTGGAGTTTTGCTGCTCTCTCTTTCCTCTCTTACTGCTCTCCAGGAGCCATTAGACAGGTACTCAATCTCCTTCATAGTGTCATCTGTACTTTGAAGGATGCTACTCAGCAAACTACAAAATATCCATCCATCCCCAGTAACAAAAATATCCTATTTAATTCCAAGGGTAAAAAGGTTGAAATGGTCTTGTAAAAATTAAGTAAGTGTTTTGGAACAGAAAATCACAAAACTGTCATCAGTTGATATATATATATATATATATATATATATGTATATATATATAATGTATACATTTCTTCTTTGTTTCTATTTTTTCACCTTAGTGCAAGTATAGTGTTGATTTAAGACTAAGTCTGTATGTATACACAGACACAGAAAAGTTTTCTTGAATTTGATAACATCTTTGTTACACATGTGCCAAAAAGTCAATTCATTTTACATGACCGTTTTCCAACTTCTCTTATACTGTATGATGGGCTGTTTTTCTTACTGTACCTATAAGACTCATATGTAAATGAGCTCTTTTCTGATGGGCTCCCCTATATTTTCCATCATTCAAAAAACAGAATGAGTGGGAACAATCCTTAGAACATCAGGATGAATGGGTGGAGGTAACTCCTATAACTAACTAGCTAACTCCTATAGACTGAATGAGAGCATATATGTTCATGCATTGGTTTTTCATGACATCACAAAAACAATTAATTCAAGACAGGCTGTATTTGCTGCTAGATTTCCATATATAGTAAATATATGTATGGAGGCATGAACAGTACATTTAACAATGTTTACATACACCATCAAACTCTTTTATTCCAGAATAAAAAAAAAGAAATCTATGAAATGAGCCCTTTAAGAAATGATATCAATGCACTCTTGAATGGACTGACTGGGCAATAGCAAGGGGAAGATTTTCTCCCTTTAATGGATGAACGGTGAGTCTGACAACAATGAAAGTGACAAAACAAAACTAAAGAAAAACATGAATTACTAAAAGACAAATATGAGCAGAGAAGAGCTGAGCTGTATATAGACTGAACAGACTGTTTAAAACCAGCATGTTTTGAATTCATTGCTCCTGTGAACAAAAACCAATGAATTTTTACATATATACACTTATTCAGCATACAGCAGTTTAGCTCCACCCATTCAGTGAAGTGTTTTGTATGGACTGGCTTT
This sequence comes from Pygocentrus nattereri, assembly GCF_015220715.1. Lineage (NCBI taxonomy): Eukaryota > Metazoa > Chordata > Actinopteri > Characiformes > Serrasalmidae > Pygocentrus > Pygocentrus nattereri. The sequence goes on along the minus strand of NC_051229.1, from coordinate 15,329,536 downwards.
TGAATGAAGCACAGCAGCCAATCAGAACTTGTTTATATACATCAGTCTTAAATGCATAGTAACAAAATAGCCTACACAAAAGTCATAAATGGACTTAAGGGGACAAAATAAAGTGCAAGAAAAATGTAGGATATGGACCCTTTAAATGAAACTGTCACTATGACAACAAATGCCTTTATAGTGTATCATCACAGAAAAGAAGGTGTCTGTGGAAAGGATGTTACCTATCGATCTGGAGTGTTTCAAAGGCTGCAGGCTTATGGCAGACAGGACAGGTCCAGCTAGGCTTTCTTTCGTTCATCTGCAGGTAGAATTCAGCGTCAAAGCACTGCAGGTGGGCACACGGCTGCGCTCGACAGGGGACAGACATGCGAGTTTTTGCCAGCTTTTGAGAAAGACAAGACAAATGGATAGACAGATAAACACAAACACAAACATATAAAATCTCAAAATCTTAAAGGTTTTCTCATGGCTCTGTCAATCTCATAACATTGGTAGGAAAACTATACTATTGCTTCAGTTTAGTTGAGTGGAAACCTTAATACTTAGTAAGAAAACCTTTTCTTACTCCATTTTTTTCATTTTGCATCCCCAATTAATTAAATCAACCAATTAAGCAAATATGGAAATCATGGAAAAGCTACAGAGTAAAAAACACTGCTAAGATGAACATAAACTTGTAACACATTTGCCACAGAACATCTCCAAGTCCCCGCAAACTTTTGAAAATGTTTTGAGGATTGAGTGGAACTTTTTGGAAGCGGTTATATCTGGTGTAAAACTAACACAACATTCCACAATAAGAACATTATGCCAACAGTCAAACATGGTGGTGGTAGTGTTATGGTATTGTGATGCTTTGCTGCTTTATTGCCTGGTCAACCTAATTAAAGGAACCAGGAATTCTGCCTTCTACCACAAAATCCTGCAGAATGTCCAGTCCTCAGTCTGCGGTCTGAAGTTGAAGCAAAGTTGGGTTATGCTACAATAATCAAGACAATGATCAGAAGCCCACCTCCATAATAAAAATTTGTATGTAGTCATTTAGTGTGACACAGCACTGTAGTCATATGAACAAGTTAGTAGTACAATTTTTCCTTTTTCCAGAAAGTACAGCAATGAAATACTCCTAATAAAATAATACAAGCTTTCAAACCATATTCATAAGGTGACACGATAAAAGAATGAGTTCTGGATCAGATACCGGACAGATGAGGGACACCTGCAGCCCTGTGGTGGCGATCTCATTCTCTGGATCAGAGCACAACTTCTCGCAAACTAGAAAACAAGAGATTATTTACACAAAAATATTTCAAAGATGATGTATTTAGGCCTTGCCAAAAAGTGGGGTGTGGTTGCATAAATACAAGAAAGTTTTCAATAAAAAAAAAAAGCACTCACTCTTCAGTCTGCACTGTTCCTTACTTGCCACTGCTCTGTTCTGGAGCTGCTCCAGTAACTCTGTTGAGGAGAAAACCCTCACCAAATATACAGCTGCAGAGTAGCGCTGCACACACATACAAACAGAAAGGTAAAAGCCATTTCTCTAAAGAATTATAATTCAGAATAATGTCCAGTGAGAACTAGAAGTGTTCAATGTTATCAGTATACAACTCCAATTCCAATGAAGTTGGGACGTTGTGTTAAAGTTAAATAAAAACAGAATACTATGATTTGCAAATCCTTTTCAACCTATATTCAACTGAATACACTACAAAGACAAGATATTTAATGTTCAAATGGATAAACTTTATTGTTATTTTGCAAATATTCATTCATTTTGAATTTGATGCCTGCAACATATTCCAAAGAAGTTGGGACAGGGGCATGTTTACCACTGTGTTACATCACCTTTCCTTTTAACAACACTCAATAAGCGTTTGGGAACTGAGGACACAAATTGCTGAAGCTTTGTAGGTGGAATTCTTTCCCATTCTTGCTTGATGTACAACTTCAGTTGCTCAACAGTCCGGGGTCTCCGTCGTATTTTGCGTTTCATAATACGCCACATATTTTCAATGGGAAACAGGTCTAGACTGCAGGCAGGACAGTCTAGTACCCGCACTCTTTTACTACGAAGCCATGCTGTTGTAACACGTGCAGAATGTGGCTTGGCATTGTCTTGCTGAAATAATCTGGGACATCCCTGAAAAAGACATTGCTTGGATGGCAGCATATGTTGCTCCAAAACCTGTATGAACCTTTCAGCATTAATGGTGCCTTCACAGATGTGCAAGTTACCCATGCCATGGGCACTAACACACCCCCATACCATCAGAGATGCTGGCATTTGAACTTTGCACTGATAACAATCCAGACAGTCCTTTTCCTTGTTGGCCCAGAGGACACAACGTCCATGATTTCCAAAAACAATTTGAAACGTGGACTTGTCAGACCACAGGACACTTTTCCACTTTGCGTCAGTCCATCTCAGATGAGCTTGGGTCCAGAGAAGCCGGCGGCGTTTCTGGGTGTTGTTGATATATGGCTTTCGCTTTACATGGCAGAGTTTTAACTAGCACTTGTAGATGGAGTGGCAAACTGTGTTCACTGACAATGGTTTTCTGAAGTGTTCCTGAGCCCATGTGGTAATATCCGTTACAGAATGATGTCGGTTTTTAACGAAGTGCCGCCTGAGGGATCGAAGGTCACGGGCATTCAATGTTGAACTGAAAGGCCTTCATCGCCAACCCCTTCAAGTTCACTAAAGACCTACTGGGGCAGAAGTGCAGTGGAAAACTTGCCTCCTCACAGGATGAAATTCAAGGAAGTCAGAGAGGTTGTCCATAAAGCAAGGACAAGATCTGCTCCAGGACCAAATGGCACTTCATATAAAATGTACAAGAACTGTCCAAAACTCCTACTGCATCTGTGGAAAAAGACTCTCCAGAGTCTTCTGGAGAAATGGGAAGATCCCAGAACAATGGCGAGCGGCTGAAGGGGTGTGGATCCCAAAGGAGGAAAACTCCACCCAGCTAGACCAGTTCCGCACTCTCCCTACTGTACGTTGAGGCAAAGATCTTCTTCAGTGCCATTTCCAAGAGGCTGTGTGCCTACCTGACAAAGAACACCTACACTGACACATCAGTCCAGAAGGGCGGCATTTAGGAATGCCAGGCTGTGTGGAGCATACCAGTGTGGTGACACAGCTAATTCGGGAGGTCAGAAGGAACAAAGGCCCCTCCTCGTCTACGCCGTCCCAATCTCTACAGTTGAGACCTTAGAGAGGTAAGTCAGCAACCACCTTCAGAGATGACTTGGGTTACCAAAGAGTCTGAACAGCATCGCACTCAATGGATGCAACAACAAACTGCAGCTGCCCTTCAAACCCTTGAAAGAGGAATTCAAGGTTACAAGAGCTAAAAAAAATGGTGCAGTACAGGGACTCCGAAGGTGGTCAAAGCTGGAATCCAAGTGAGGACGGGCAGGAAGTGGAGAGCAGAAGAGGCTGTCCAAGAGCCTGAGGCAAGGCTGCGTCACAGAAGTCTGGTGGAAGTGGTCACAAGAGGCCGAGCCGGGTTAGGATCCTTTCCAACTCCCCAAAGGAATACCACAGGGAAGGAGAGGCAGTGCCTTGTTCAAGAGGAGGTGAGAGCAGCTGTGGAGGAGACAAGATCATGCAAGGCAGTGGGAATGAGGCAACAGGGGACTTGGACAAGATGGGAGAACGCGGTTGAGAGGAAAGTGACATGGACTGAGATGTGGAAAGCCGAGCCTCACTTCATTAAGTTCCTCATCCAGGCAGTGTATGATGTGCTTCCAAGCCCATCTAACCTGCAGACATGGGGCATACCAGAAACACCAGCATGTCCATTGTGTTCCAAGAGAGGTACCCTAGAGCACATCCTCAGCTGCTGCACTACGGCACTTGGAGATGGACGATACCAGTGGAGGCATGACCAAGTACTTAAGACCATCGCTGAAGCCATCAGCACTGGACTTGTGCGGGCAAAGCAGAATCATCCCTCCGAGAAAACCATCGCCTTCGTCAGACCTGGGGAGCAGGCAGCCCCGGTCAAAAGATCACCGGCAGGCATCACTGCTAAAGACTGGCAGCTGTTGGTGGACGTCAAATGGCAGCTGAAGTTCCCCAGCCACATTGCTGTCACCACCCTCCAACCAGATATTGTGCTCATGTCGGAGTTGACCAAGAAAGCCGTGCTGCTGGAGCTGACAGTCCCATGGAAAGACCGCTTGGAAGAAGCGTTTGAGAGCAAGCTCTCCAAGCAAGCGGGACTGGTCAGTGAGTATGTGGGACTGGAGAGCAAGGTGCATCCCAGTAGAGGTTGGATGCAGAGGTTTCGTGGCCTGTTCCTTGGCCAGAGCCTTTAGCAATTTAGGCATAGTAGGAGAGCGAAAGAGGAGAGCCATCCGCAATACTACCGAAGCAGCAGAGAGGGCCTCAAGATGGCTGTGGCTCAAGAGAGGGAAACCATGGAGTCATGGTAGCTAGCTAGCCATATGGACACAAGCTGGGATCTGGATCAATCCCAGCTGGGTCACCTGGATGAGGGTGTATGATGTTGAAAGACCCAAAACACCCAATGATTCCAGGAACATCACTTATGATGTGTCCATATGCATCAGCAGATGTATTTATACAGTGAAAAACTAAATATCATGATGCATATTGTGTGTTGTGAAAATTTATTCCCCACCCCTAGTATTGTCTAGTTGTGACACTGTGGCTGTCATAAGAAAAACTTATATCTCCAAAGCTGTAAGCTTGTATTACATTAATAAGACAGTGTTAGCAAAAACGTCAATGTACTTGTTGCAAAAGAACAACAGAAATAAGTATATTTAAAAAAACAAACAAACAAACACACACACACACACACACACACACACACACAAACAAGCCTTATGTTAGATTTCTAAGACATGCTGTTCGGCTATAACAGAAACAATCACAACGTTTACTTAGTAAGCCATGCAACATAAATAGTTCACTGCTGTCATAAGAAAACCTTCTTAATTTTTAGTGTTAGTATATGCTAATGCAGAGATTTTAGTCCTAGAAATTTTGGACCTTTTCTACTGCCCTACTCCTCACAAAATGTTCACTTAATGCAAAGACCAGCTTCTGATTCAAGTAGTGGAGCTACAAGGTTTTGATATGACAGGGGAAATCCATGCTCTGTAACTGACCCAATGTTATTAGAGGAACAGGTGTACCTTGCCATAGTTACCCCAAGTTACAGAAACACTGTTCTCAGAATTCTTTCTCAATAGCGGTGTGAGATTAATAGGACAGCAGGGACGAGAAGGTTCCAGCCCATCTTTTAAGGATGAATAGCGAACCTGAAACAACATACACACACACATACATGTATAAATTATATATATCAGTTAGATATTTCTATACAGACTTAGGTCTGAATTACAACTAAATCTCAAAAGGGGCATTAAAGAAAAACATTAAACAGAGAGAAAATACTTCTGCACACAAGAGACACCTGTATTAAACAGTAGAGGCCGTTGACAAACACATCAATTTTTGGTGGGTACTGATCATCTTCAACTCCAATACTTTCTGTGTAGCAAATTCTGAAATGGACACAACATGAACATGTGAAATTGTACACACTGACGAAGATCAATATGGACATGGACAGCCCCCCCCCCCCAAAAAAAAGCAATAAATAAATACATCTAACCACTCACAAAAACATTCAAGAATTACAGATACTAAATGTTCACAACGAGCCAAAAACGTTTTATTTAATTAGACAAAAAATTCCTAACTAGAGATGACTTTATAAGACAATACAGATGTCACTACCCCTAGCCCTGGCAGGCACAATCTAGCTCTACTGAGGAGCCTCACCTGAGCACCACTTGAACAGACTTGTGGCCAGAATTGAGCTCTCTGTAGAGTGAAGAGGCAACGGGAATTATTAGGAGATTGGGGATTAGGACACTTAATATTAGCTTCAACAACTAACACCTTCAAATAAAACAGCTAAAACACATTTGTATCTGAACACTAAAACATGTGCAACAGTTTCTTGCCATACTGTAGGATGCGGCAGACAACCTCATCCACCCTGTCATACTCACCTTTCTCAAAAGTAGAGCTTCTGCTCACAGGTCACAGCATATATTACACATCAAAAGTAGAAAGTGTCCTGGTCTGAGGGAAAGGTTGACTTACTGAGAGTTCTTGATCTGAGCCCATTGGCTTGAAGTCAGGCAAAATGTAATGTAGCTGGTCTGCAGTTTAAGACCACAACTGGGCACTGTGATAGAGAACAAGAGAGGAATGAGGAAAGCACCTCTGAGTAATGCCACTGAGATACAACCCACAATGTCTAATACGGAAATCTCATAAGCTTTTTTTCCCCATGACATTTCAGTTTGCTGCCATAACCAGTTACTGAACTTTTCATAAAACATACTGACTACATAAATGCTTATAAAACTGTTTTGCAAATACTTACAATGTGTATAAGTAGAACACTAGAAAAAACATGCAGTGTTAACACCAAACACACCCACAGTTTTTATATATATATATATATATATATATATATATATATATATATATATATATATATATATATATATATATATATATATATAAAACATGTAACCAATGACACAAAAGTAAAGACAGAAATTATTAATAAAGATACTGAACAAAAATAATAATATAAATAAGTAATAAATAAACACACTGCTGTCATCTAGCAGATTATTTTAAGGTATTATTCATGGGCTAAAAGGTAAAACAAGAAGATTTTAGCACTTCCGTATTTGTTATGGAACACTAATGAGGCACTGCATAAAAATTTTATACTCCTGTTAAATTACATGATTTGTTGATTTTCTACAGCAAACAAAATGAAGTGTGACATTTCTCTACTAATTTCTATGCACAATGTCTATTTATCTGCTGGGTTTAACCTGTTGAAAAAAATAAAATAAAATATGACGTGTGCCATAACTTATATTTTTCCACTGTAGTATTTTAAATTCAGTAAATAAACAGCAAACAACTGTATGTCTGATACATACAGCAACTCCACAAATATTGGAAATATAGTTTCAAACACAGCTAGGGTCCTACATAGAGCCCACCCAATTGTTTGTAGTTTAAATGGAATTCCAGCAATTTTCCACATTTTCAGCAAAATACAATCATGGAGAAAACAGAGTAACTGAGTGGTTCCTTTACAGTGGTGATGACAGGAAACCGAGGTTGAATGTCGACAACACAAAAATATCCACTTTATTTACTATTCAGTGTACTGACATGTAATGTTGATAGCGATCAAATTGTGGAGGCTATTTTATTTTTTTTATTTGATTTTATTGGAGCCTATTTTCCCTTTTAATGCCTTGCAAGTACCTCTCTGCCATTCATCCATTTTAATAAATACACTTTAAGATAAAATTATTTCTCAAATCTATTATAAAACAATGCCCTACAACACACTTTTCATCATATGTAATATCGCCCTGTGGTGTAACTTTGTAATAACGGCATTATCCTTTAGATGTCTGGTTCCCATCACTCCTACTGTGAAGAATTCTGACATAATGAATTTGCCCAGAATGCCACTTCACTTCAAACCACTCTGAATGACTGTGTTTACATCTTAACCATTTAAGCTATGCTGAAATTTTGAAAAAATCTGTGTTGTCAGCGTCATTTAACAGCCTTACCTAATGGCACTGGAGCTACAATGGTCTCGAGTGTATGATAGAATGGGAGCTTGATCATCTGCACTTCAGGAACAAGGTTGTCCATCACAGCATTTGGTTCGCTGAGGTAATCAGCGGTAGGCATGGCAATGACCTCAGAGGTGGGTGTGACAGCGAAGGCCTGGGAACGCCTCGTGTTGATAATAGCAGATTGACGGTGTTCATAGAGCTTGCGGATAGCAGAGAGAAGCTCAGGCCCACACTCTTTCTGGAGGAGCTCTGTGGCTCTCTGGAGCAACTCTTTCTTCAGCCCTTTGTTGTTCTTGCCCATAGAAGAGAGGAGAGAGCGAAGCTCGGCCACCCGCAATCTCTCCACCATATGCTGCAGAGGTATGAGGAGGGTTATTCACAAAACTCTCAGTCCTCTCAGTTAGGTGAACAACTTAACCACAAAAACCATCAGCAGGAAAGTACCTATTTTCTAGGTTAAAATGGAAGCCGTTTACAATACTTTCTCATGTAGACCTTAGTAAAGTCCCTCACATACCTCCTGATCAGAAAAACAGTCATAGCTTCTTCTTTTTTTTTTTTATGTTTCCTAAGTAGCAACTTTGTCTACATATGCACTGTATTAAAATGCTTTTATACAGCACCACAAAGGGGTTCTTTTAATGTTATGATGCCAGACTAGTAACAACAGAAAAAAAATACGGTGCATTTCCAAATAGCTTCTATTTAGAACCATATGCAACACATTCTCCATCAGTCAACCATTTCCCCACGCAAAGAACCATTTAAGCATTAAATGATTCTGAATAGAAATCATGGTCCTAGATAGAACCATTCCCGTTACTAAAAACGCTTGAAGAACCATCTTTTTAAAGAGTGTAAGTTTATTACTTTTATCCTTACCTATGAAGATGCACTTAAAATGCGTTTTTGATATTAAAGGTCCTAGCAGGTATGAAAAACTCTCTCTTCTGGCAATAAAGTCGAGCTAACAGGCTAACAGGTGGGTCAGAATAACTAACCTAGCTAAGACCGAAATAACGTCGTTTGCCAAAGCACAATGCGGACTGTACATTCATCCAGAAATATCACCCCCCACCAAAAACACGTATGTCGAAGAGTACCGTTGCTTCCAGCAATTCCACCGACATCACCATAAATTCACTTCTCCAAAATGTGCAAAACAAATGAAATCAGTAAAGCAGCTAATGACAGTTTCCAAACTTGCGCCTCGAAGATCACAGGGCACCAATGAGGGTATGTCAAGGTCACGTGATCAGAGGTTACACAAAGGTCTTTTTTTTTTTGGAGCTGTTCGATTCCAGACATTTTAGAGTCGACTCTTGGTTATGATTCCAACCGATGAAAATCGATGTCAGTTACAAGAGTCACACAAAATTGTTTTGCTTCTCTAATCCAAAAATCAACTCTGCATGCTATGGAAGAATGCCGTGTGTTCAGACAGGTGGTATAGACAAATACTTCACATTTCACAGTAACTGAACTTCACTGTGGGGAATCGAGTTCAAAGCTTGGGAGTCGACTCTCTATTTCAACATGCCTGGAGTCGGAGAATCGACTCTTTGTGCGACCGACTAATGGGAGTTCGGGTATTGGAACTCACATAGCACTTTCGTTATCTGTTAGCAACATTAGCATTTCGACGGGACCCGTTTCTGTGAGTGATGTCCTTTTAGGACACGAAAGTAGAGTCAGTAGAGTTCAGGTAATTTGTGTAAAGAGGTAAACTGATATTATAACACTTGGCAGTAGAAATTTAGCAATCTTTAGTATTGTTACTTAATGATAGCCAGCTCATTTAACGTGTAGGGTGTCTCAGTGTCTGCACAGTTCAGGCTGAAATGTAAGCAGTGTGAATCAGAGTGGTTTGGTGTGAAATGATTCATTACTTACTGACTGATTCATTTACAATGGTGGTGATGAGGCAGGATTCCCGATTTCTATAACACAAATATAACCTTTTTGTTCAATATCCAAAACCACCAAACTCAGCGTTGCACGAGTCTCGTAAGGTTTGTATATGCAACGTTGATGAAGATAAAATAACAGTAAATCGGAAAAAAGAGTTTTCTTTGGAGACGATTTTACCTCAGAACACCCTTCATGAATGTCTTCATTAAGCGCATGTTAAAATAAATGGATTAAAATATGTTTTAGGCCAAAACTTTAACACAACACTATTGTAAATCAGTGTCTCTGACATCAGGCTGAGTATTCATAACCATAAACTCTTCAGACGTTTGGTTCCTGTCATCACCACTGTGAACAGTACTGACTCAGCTACTCTAGAATAAAGCATTTTGCTCCAAACTACTCTGAATTACTTTTTCTACATTGTATACATGTAATTATGAGTTTAAAAATTATGAATTGTTGAGTTTCCCTTTAATAACAAGAATGTGAAGCATTCTTAAACTTGAAATTAAACGTAAAATATTTAATCATAGACATTTTGACCGCTTGGTTTTGTATTTAGGCTGAGATGCCATATACTGTGTTGCTTCTTGATATGTATTACTGTTTTTGGTCTTTCAAATTAAGTTCAAAATATCTGCTGGAAATTGGAAAACTGCCGCTCCTGCAACCCACGCAAAGGTGCATAACTCACCACTATGAACCAGATATATTTTCTGAGGTGATAAAGGACTGAAAGCAATTTAATTGGATTTTTATAGTTTCTTTTCCCACTGTTTGGCAAAAAAATAAAAAAAATCTAAATGTGAGTTTTTATAAGATCAGTACTTGTAGTTATCAATTTCTTTGTGAACAAACCTCACAAGCATTTGTGTAGAACTAACAGTTTAGTTTTGATTACATCAATCCTGGTCCTAAAGATCTGCCATCCTCCAGAGTTTAGCTACAAAACCAGTCTAACACTCCTGACCCAGGTAATAAAGACCTTCATTGAGTATCTGAAAACTAGAACAAGATGTGTGGGATCTGAGCTCTTCTGGATGGTAGATGCCCAGGTCCAGGATTGGGCACCCCTGGATTACATTATTTACAGATGCCACAAATATTTTATGTGCTGTCATATGCAGTCTTGCATTTATTGCTCTGTTCGTGAAGTTTATGTTTATGAAGCTCTGTATATGATATTTACTTGCCCTGCAGTCCCCAACATGACTGACATGACTGACCAGCTTTTGCGGACAAATTCTGCTGACCCAAAGGCGTTCTTCACAGTTGATATCTGATTATCAGAAATCCTGATGAATATTGATTGACATTAAAGGTATTTTGTAAGCTACACTATATATAGAAGGAATAAAATATTGTTATAGAATTTCAACAATACATGTCACAATATCCATTTTTTTTGACATATCATCAGTTGGAACAAAGAAAAAAAGAACCAACAGTGCTACATTTAAAAAAATATCATCAAAAACTGTGAGCACAATGATTTTCATTCAATATTTGACTCTGATGTCGTTGTATAACCCTAGATATTTCAGGCTAGATGTGGTTTAGTATTCCAATTTGTTCATTTTTCTATCCGATATTCGATCCAGCTTCTACTGCTGCTTATATTAAGTATGGAATTGCTGGTATCATATCTATCAGCCCCTCCTATCATTCAACAGCAGATAGCTTCATCTTTGTCAGTATATATTATGTTTTACTTCTATTATAAGGGGACAGTTGAATTTCTCACCAGCAGGGGGTGCTGAAGTTCTTCAGAAACTTCACCCAGCCATCCGCTGCAGAGCAGTGCCTCCAAGGGTCGTTTCCATGACTCCTGCGGTCTCCTGGGGCAGTGGCGTATCCATGGTGATGACTCTGTCCAGTGCAGTGGCCAGAGATTGTTGACCTTACAATGTGATCCTTGACCCAAGGGTCAGCAGAAAGGGGTCAGGGGGTCAGCACTGACTAGAGGGCAAAGAAGGCACTCCACTGATTGGCTATCTTCTTAACTCGCTGGAGCCTCATCTAGATGATTAGAGCATTGATAAATTTGCCAGGCGTGCATTCTACAGAAAACATGTGCAGAACAAAACTGCGGAAAACTCTGCAGACGAACATATCATCATACTCATGCTGTTTTGTCATGGAGAGCTATACATAAAGATATCATATTATATCAAATTGAAAACAGTTCAAAGTGTTGAAAATTTCAAGGAATAGATTGTCCAAAAAACTGCTAGTGTGCTTAATAATGTTTGAAATAATTATAACAATAACAAATTAGCACTATGAATAAATAATGATAAATTATGGTGATTAGCTTTCATTCATTACTAGCCATGTTAGTACATTTGGTTGAAGTGTAACAAAATACATAAACCCCTATGTTTACACATATGGGCTCTCCAGCTGCAACAGAATGCATGTCCAGTGGTCTGATCACCATGCATTTCAAAATAGCACCTACACTGTCCAACCCTGAGGGGGTGTGTATATCATCATGGGTGTTAAAAGTCATGTGACCAAAGCCTTCTTCCTTCCAATAATTTATGCCCCATGGCAGATGGCTTGTCAATATCAATATATTAATTTAAAGGCGGCGGCATGATGGAGACAGCCGTGCGTTAGAGTACTGAGATGGGGTGAGTGGGGGAGGACAAGGGCAAAGAAAGGAGAAGTGTTTGGAAAAAATACCAGAGGAGGGAGGGAAATTAAAAGAAAGAATGCTAACAGATGGAATGTGACAGAAGTACAGGTGTCTAAGGGTAGGCTTTGTGGTCTGATTAAACAGAAAAACAAAAATAGTGACTGAAGGTGGGGAGGATGTAGTTAGTAATACTGTTAGCTTTTGAATCCCAAGCTAGCAAGCCAGTTTTGAGTACTGTAACAGCAGAGGATTCAGTCACTGAAACATACAATAGGGACCCTTGCTAAACTGCCTCGTAGTAAACTCAACACTTAACCAAGAGAGCCTGTGACCCACAAGAATGGAAACTGCTGATTGGGAAGTGAATGTGTGGTCTTTCTTACATGTTCTGTGTTCAAGAAATAGTCCTCTAGCCCCCATTCCTCACACTGGAAAAGCTAGGGCGCTGCATAAGACACTGTAATGGGGAACAGAATTTGATTCAAATAAACAGTTTTAAACACTTCATACTGTACTGCTATAGTACAAAAGATTGTTATAGTACAAAGGATAGTTGCTAAATTTCATCACAAATAACAAACGATTTATGGATGTTGTATGTCTGCAATGATGGCACTGATTGTTCCTAAAAGTAGCAAGTAGTATGCAGTATGTGACCAACATGACTTTCTCCAGCATGTCAAAGATAACTGGACAACGTACTACTCTGGCCAAATGTTCTGTCAGGGCTTATATGTTGAATCCTATAATGCAACACAGTCATTTCAGAAGCATGTAAACGTGGATGTTATGTATCTAGTATGGTACACATTACATGATTATAATTGCCACATACTTGATACCATATGCTATTCAGTATGTAGTAAACAGTATATACTGGTACAGTTTGCAGTGTACTCCATATACTGGTACAGTCTGCAGTGTCATCTATTTACTGGTACAGTTTGCAATGTACTCTATATACTGGTAGAGTTTGCAATACACAGTATTCATTATATATTAGTACAGCATGCAGTCTACAGTATATACTGGTGCAGTATGGAGTATACAGTATGTCCTGGTATAATATGCAGTCTACAGTGTATACTGTTACAGTATGCAATCTGCAGTATGTATTGATACAGTACACTGTACATACTGGTACAGTATGCAGTATACAGTATATGCTGGTACAATATGCAGGCTACAGTATATGCTGGTACAGTATTTAATCTGCAGAATATACTGGTACAGTGTGCATTGTACTGTTTATACTGGTACATTATGCAGTCTACATTGTATACTTGTAAAGTATTTAATCTACTGTATATACCTGTACAGTATTAAGTGTATGGTATATGTTAGTACAGTATACCCTGATCATAACACTATGAGCACCTCCTTGTTTCTGTGCTAATTGTCCATTTTATCAGCTCCACTTATTATATAGGTGCACTTTGTAGTTCTACAATTACAGACTGTAGTCCATCTGTTTCTCTGATACTTTGTTAGCCCCCATTTACCCTGTTCTTCAGTGGTCAGGACTCCCATGGACCCTCATAGAGCAAGTACTATTTGGGCGACCATTCTCAGCACTGCAGTAGCACTGACATTGTGGTGGTGTGTTAGTGTGTGTTGTGCTGGTACGATAGACACAATAGTCAGAGATTATATCATCTGCTGCTCTACAGTTTGTGTTGGGCATCTTCTAGTCCTTCATTAGTGGTCAAAGGACGCTGCACCTATATAGTAGGTAGAGCTGATAAAATGGACAATGAGTATAGAAAGAAGGAGGTGGTCATAATGTTATGCTTGATCGGTGTGTAGCATACAGTGTACACTACTCATTATGGACTCACCAGACAGTGCACTATAAAGTAAAAAGGGCACAGTTTCAGACATAGCCTTTTCAGTATTAAGCAACATGAAGGCGACTCATGTATTATGAATGGGCCTGTGCACTACAAAACACTCTCACCACTTTTATGATGCACTTCTTCCACACATGGCAGAATTAAAAAATACCGATTTGGCAGTGAAGTTTTACTGGCAAATATTGAGCATGTGTGATTTATGGGTAAGTACCCCGTTATTTAAAATACGGGTTAATACTCCTTGAACCCTCTTGACCTCTCACTAAAACGCTTCCTTTCCAACGCTGATAAACCATTTCCTGCGTGTGACAGATCATAAACACGACAACCCGGCTCGATAGCAAGCGCTTATGTAACGTTCCTCCTGGAGAATTTTACCTTCGACCATACTTCCACCCTGACCTCTGACCACCCCCCCCAGTTCCTGGGTCCACTTGGTGGAATGATGGTAAAAGTGAGAGGGTCAGCCTCTTCTCATCAGCACACCAGCACACCTCAAGGCTCACCAAGAAATTGATTTCACAAAGTGCCTCTTTACTGTTTTACAGAGTCCCCTTGTATCTGCTGCTTTGAGGACAGTGTGTGAAAATGGAGGATAAAGGGGGTTATAGGAAAGAAAGGAGAGAAGGTGAAATCTGGACAGATGGACAGAGGTGAAGACTGGCAGGTAAAGACTTTTAAGTGTTGCCGTCCTGTCTGCAAATCATTGAAATGCAGGAGAGAAGAAAAATATATCTGCATTCTGCCAAGTGAAAAAAATGGTTCTTGGCTTGGACATACGATTCTAGGAAAAACCTTTAGTTAACGTAGAAACCCTACATTATGTGCAGGTTCTTTAAACTTTAAAAAGGCTCTTTAGGGAACCTAAACTGGTTCTCTTTTGCCCCTTTATTTTAAAGACTTTTCAAGGTGTCCAGCATTGCCTTTGGGTTCAGGAGAGTTATGGTCATGGAGAGGACGTTTATCTTTCAAAATAAAATCAAAAGTAATAAAAAGTTAACCATTGCTGCATTGTAAACATGCCACTTCTCTTTCACAGCACTACAGCAGAGTGCACTAATGCAAGATTTTCTGGTATGAAGACTAAAAAACCTCCCTTCTGCTGATATACCTTAAAGGCAAAAGTACTTTGGGGTGGATATGCCACACAAACTGTTTGGAATGTTTTTTACTAGCTGCATGAATTATTCCTTGAACAAAGAGACCAGCTGAGGTTAGTGCTGTATCATTAATGCTGGCTAGCACCACAGATGGATTTATTAGCCTCTAGATCAGCGACTAGCAGTTGAGCACTGTTGGGATTCCCAGTGATAGTGTATCTGCATAATGCATGCTGAGCATTGTAGTGAGAGAATGTTCATGGGTGAAAATGAATTCTGTCAGTCCAGTTAGGCAGAGGGATGCAGTGCACTACAGAATACTGCATAACATGAAAATTACATATGAAATTATGTCTTAGGCTGGAATGCCCCTTTAAAAATGAAAACAATGAAAGTATGAGATTGGAGAAGGCTTCTCCAGCATTAATACGTTTAGCACAATGACTGTCCCTAAGTGCTTAAATGCCTATATGGATCGGGCCTGAGAGATCAGAGAGATGGGTCCTCCGAGGTCCCTTCCTTATAACCTCTGACCTCTGACATATGGCCAGGATGGTCACAAGAGATGCAAACTGTAAAATTTGATGTGACACACTTAGACACCCCACGCCCACAGCCCTCACATGTTGTTACACCACATAGCCTCTATACATTCTTTCTTTAGGAAATGAATCATTCTGTGTCCTGCACTGTATTCATACTGCAGTATTCTTTTGTGGCGCTTACAGGAGGATAGAAGGTCATGCAATCTTTAAGTCATATTATATCATTTTAAGATATATTGAACAATAGTTTTTCCATAGTCTTTGACTGTTATTCCTTGAAACCTAGCATATGGCCTTTGTTAGGCAGCAATAATTAATGCAGTAAGGAATTCTCCTACTAGGTTTATAAGAAATGTACCTGTCCATGCTGTCCATGTTTTGTTCTTATACACCCTCTCGCCAATTTATTAGTTACGCATACACCGATCAGGCATAACATTATGACCACCTCCCTGTTTCTATGCTCATTATCAGCACCACTAGTTCTATAATTACAGACTGTAATCCATCTGTTTCTCTGCATACTTCGTTAGCCCACTTTTACCCTGTTCTTCAGTTGTCAGGACCCCCATGTACCCTTACAGAGCAGTTACTATATGGGTAGTGGATCATTCTCAGCACTGTTGCACTGGTCTGAGTGGATCAGACACAGCAGTGCTGCTAGAGTTTTTAAACACCTCAGTGTCACTGCTGGAATGAGAATAGTCCACCAACCAAAAATATCCAGCCAAAAGCATCCTCTGACCACTGATGAAGGACTAGAGGATGACCAGCACAAACTTTGCAGCAGCAGATGAGCTATTGTCTCTGAATTTACATCTAAAAGGTGGTAGTGTCTAATGGGACAGTGGGACAGTGAGTGGAAAAACACCAGCAGCACTGCTGTGTCTGTTCCACTCATACCAGAACAACACATACTAACACACCACCATCACGTCAGTGTTATGGCAGTGTTGAGAATGATCCACCACCGAAATACCTGCTCTGTGAAGGTCCTTGGGGTTCCTGACCACTGTAGAACAGAGTAAATGGGGGCTAACAAAGTATGCAGAAACAGATAAACTACAGTCTGTAATTGTAGCACGACAAAGTTCACCTATATAGTAAGTGGAGCTGATAAAATGCACAGTGAGGGAGGAAACAAGGAGTTTCATAATGTTATGCCTGATCAGTACATTTTATCAGGTCCACTTAACATAAAGTTGCACATTGTATTTGTACAATTACAGACTATAGTCCCTTTCTATTCATAATTTATGGTGGAATAGGAAAATTTAAACCATAAGCTGGGGAATAACCAGCTTCATATCACTAAAGAATTAAGGGTGGGCAATAATAAAAAAGGGACATGATGCCCTTAATTTAACTAAACAGCAGCGAGGTTGCTGAACTCTCCTACAGAGCAGGGCTAGTAGCCTGTTAATGAAGTGATGTTCTTTTTTATTTGAGGGCTGTTCCATTTCTTAGGTCAGGATTTCAACCATTACCCCTCGTAACTCAGTTCCAAGGGGCATCGTGACCCTTGAAAACAAGGGATAGTGGTAAAAGTAAGAAATAGGATTGGGCCATTTTATCTGCATTTATAGATGCAGCAAGGAACAATTTTTTCTGGCAAAAGTTTGTCAAAATTTTCTCAAGCCCATGTGGCGATACCCATCACAGAATCATACCGATATGTAATGCGATGTCATTGGAAGGATCGAAGTGATTTCACGCAGAGAATTCTATGGATTCCCTGAACCTGTTAATGAGATTTTGCACCGTAGAGGATGAAATACCTAAAATCCTTACAATCACCTTTTTTTCAATTGTTGGATTATATGAGTGGCAAGCCTCAACACATCCTTGCTTATAAAAAAACATTTTACAAGTCTTAGTAGTCTAGTAAGTTACTAGTCTTAAATTACCCGTCACAATGTTTTAGAACCTGTAACAGGTATCAATTTTGGAATAAGCTCATATTTACAAAAACAAGATAAGGTAAAACATTAAATGTATTGTTTTTGCACTGTTAGTTAGTTAGTTAGTTAGTTAGTTAGTCAGTCAGTCAGTCAGTCAGTCAGTCAGTTAGTTAGTCAGTTAGTTGTACATACTGTCCCAACTTTTTTGGAAATAAGATTTGTAATGTCTGTGAGCTGATGTTCCTAATAATGAGGTGAAAAACTATAGATTTGTACAGTTCCAAATACTTGCCAGACAGGCCCTAAAACTTTAATAATGCGTAACTTGAATATTCAGATTGAACTTGCACACCTGCTTGAGGTTTGATTGCTTCTTACGGAACACAACACTGCTTTGTGACAACACCTGTTGTAAAAAGCGCTATATAAATAAATTTTGCTTTGCTTTGCTTTGCTTACTGAGCCATTCACATCGCACGAATCACAGCCAACACAATGTGCCCACTCATTTAACAATTCAAACCAAAAAAAAGGCAGTTTATGACCACAGGCATGCCGCAGCCAGAACACTCCTTGCTGGAAGCTTTTGTAGTTGAGATTGGAGAGCCTCCACATGTGTCTAATCAAGGACAAGAGATTCCACACATAGAAACGAGACACACTGGCCTCATAACTGAAGATGTTTTCACACCCGAGTCAAGGATATAGATCAATAATATTAACAATGCCTCTGCAGTCCTCATGAGGCTTCCTGCCATTGTTAAGCGAGCTTCCTCTCAGCATTCTGGCCTTCTTTGGCCAACGAGAGGCTCTTCAATCAGCTTACAAAGCCCTCGTCCACTGCCTGCACTGTCTGCAAACTCTGATTACTCACTGTGTCTTGCCCAAGAGCACCAGCAATGAGCCTGTAAAACACAGAGTGCGGTGGTTCATTGGTAAAGAAAATAAGTATATTTGCCATTAGAAATGCACGCCTTTGCTTATTTAATGTGAAAATTTGTTTAGAACTGAAGTCCATACTTTTCACGTTGTGTTCTTCTCTGGGTGTTCATGTGCTCTTTGGTAAGTGTACAAGAGCCCCATTTCTCAAATGTGCAAGAACACAGTGTGCAAGAACTCCACAATCAATGGCCAATGAATGTACTCAATAGGAGGAAATAGGAGGGCTTTGTTTATAGCAGTCTGACCATCATGGCAGAGAATAACAATCAAAAACATTTTTTTCCACAGTAGCTTTTTTCTTTAAATAATGTTGATAATTATATGAAATATACTCCAGTGGAAACGGGTAAGATTAAAAAGTGGGAGCAAAATACATTTTTGAATGCTTTGCATATAAAAGTTTTGGTTTGTGTTTATGTCACAGAAGTCGCTGGCATCCTGTAGCTAAATGTGTCACAGAACCTGTTGCACGTTAGCCAGCTGGTGCCAGCAGTTAATGAAAGCTAGGTTCCCTGTTTGGGAATACAGCTACATTTAGAAATGGCTTCTAGCATAGCTAGCCAGCTACGGCTAAACAACCTATACCAAATTCATAATACATTTAAAAGTTCTTCTTTCTTTTGAAAACAGAAAAATCGCTGGCATATTGCACAAAGACAGAGAGGCTGCCTGATGTGAGCAGCTGCAGTAAGCAGGGCTACATCACACATACACAGCATTTTAACTCTGTTTAAAGTTAAATCAGTGCTTCCATTCACTTCCTATTCTCACTTTTTGTCATGAAAGTGCAAGAAAACTAACATATGTCTATTGTAGCTCAGTATTTGAGCATTGTAGTTCACTGCTACAACATTTTGTAATCTCTTCTGCAGTAATTGTATGGAGCCGAAGTTAGTTTTACCCTGCTAATGCTTAAACCGGAACTGATCACGACTCTTTGTGAAAAGGGCCCATTGAAGCAATTATCAGACCTGGTTTATGAGTGGCCTGGCTACTCCCTGTTCCTCCCATTATATCAAAAACAGGACTCTTGAACAAGCAGAGCGCACTCGTGAGTGAGTCCTCAATGAATGGGAAACTATGGAGCTCAACGGCTAAAAACGAAAAGTTAAAATAGTTTCTAATCACTTGCCCAGAACGTTTATTTAATTTTAGAAAGTAGAAGGATGTATTTCACTAAAAAGCAATGAAAACTCAAATAGGTTTTGGGCAGCAGAAGCCAGGCATTGCTGCTAGACGGTAATGATTGATTGATGAGCGGAGCAGCTCATTGGCTGTTCGCACTCACTGACATCATGGACATACATGAGTTGCCGTTTTAAACTCTAGTAAGAGTTTAAAAGCTCTTAAAAAATATAACAGCAGTGTTAAACTGTTTTATGATATTCACTGTTCAGGAAATTATTGTAGTCTTTTTCATTAAAAATGTTTAAGCATTTATAAACTATGATTTTGCTCAAATGCTCCATATCAACCCGTTCATTTTGCACTCACTCTGGAGCGCCCTCTAGCGTTTGAAAAAACTGGAAGACATTGCAGAGAGTGGTAATTCTCATCTCTACATGTTCTCTGCAATTACTTAGTCAGGGAAAATAATTGTGCCATCATTGCTGTTATTTTATTTAATAATACACAGTGTAGTATATGGTATATAATAACATATAAAGTGTAGATTGAAGTACTATAATCTAAACACCAGAAGCACACTAAAAGTAATTTGATGCCATATAATATACTGTAATTATTTATGTTTGGCAATTCTTTTATGTTATCTGCCTGAGATTTGATCACCGATTTTTAAATATGAGGCATTCTGGGTGTTAGTTTTGTTACACAACATATTATTCTTTGTGTTACACGGCTTTTTCAATCTTTTTGGAATCATCTACAGCCCTGCTCATCATTCTGAACACATATAACATTATTGATTATTGGCATTATAGGATTAGTTGAAATCTGTGATGTTGTACAGTAGTAATGTCATAATACAATCCTGTTTCCAAAAAAGTTGGGGTGCTGTGCAAAATGTAAATAAAAACAGAATGCAATGATGTGCAAATCATTTAAACCCTGTATTTAATTGAAAATAGTACAAAGACAACATTATAATTTTTTGAAAAATATATGCCCATTTTGAATCTGATGCCAGCAACGTGTTTCAAAATAGTTGGGAAGGAGCAACAAAAACTAGTGTAGTTGTGTATTGCAAAAAAAAAGAGCTGGTGTTTAATTGCAAAAGGTCAGCAACATGATCGGATCCAAAAAGAACATCCCAGAGGCTTTATGTAAGTAAAGATGTTTAAGTAAAGATGGGAAAGGGTTCACCACTTTGTTGAAAGATTGCACAGGCAAATAATGCAATAATTCAAGAATAATGTTTGGAATAGGAAAATAGGAAAGGATTTTTTCATCTACATTACATATCTTTGGAAGATTCTTTGGGCCCTCAGGCGACACAGCGTTAAAAACAGACTTCATTCTGTAGTGGAAATCACTGCATGGGCTCAGGAACGCTTCCAAAACCCATTGTCTGCATTCACAAATGCAAGTTTACAAAGAAGAAACCAAATAAAAACAGGATCCAGAAGCACTGCTGACTTCTCTGGGTCCAAGCTCTAAGATAGACTGAAGTGAAGTTTAAACATGTCCTTTGGGCTGATGAATCAAAATTTGAAATTCTTTTTGGAAATCATCAACAGTTTAAGCCAGTATTCATCATGGTGTTGGGGTGCCTTTATGCACATGGCATGGATGACTTGCACATCTGTGACACATTATATTACTGCTGAATGATGTATATACAGGTTTGGAGCAACATATGCTGCCACTCCCCCCCGAAGCTACAATAGCTTCCACTCTTCCACTATGGAGTTTGTCTTTGGGAATTTTTGCCCATTCATCCAGAAGAGCATTTGTAAGGTCCACAGATGTTGGACAAGAGGTCTCTGTGTGGGCTACTGACGTTTTTCCACACCAAACTCACCCAACCATGCCTTTTTATGTACCTTGCTTTGTGCACTGGGTCACAGTCATGCTTGAACAGAAAAGGGCCTTCTGCAAACTGTTCCCACAAAGACAAACATGAAAAACAACCCCATAGCGTTACCCCTCCTCCACCCAACTTTACAGTTGGCACAATGCAGTCAGGCACACAGGAGATGTTTCCACTGCTCCAGGGTCCAGTGGTGTGGTGCTTTACACGACTCACACTGATGCATGGCATTGTACATTTTGATCTTAGGTTTGTGTGTATTTACCCATTTGTGAAGCTCATAACGTACTGTTCCTTTGCTGCTGTTGCTTCTAAAGGCAATTTAAAACTCCTAAGTGAGTGATTCAACAGAGGATTGGCACTGAGCGCTTCAGCACTCAGTGGCCCCACGCTGAGTTTGCATTGACTAGCACTTTGTGGCTAAGCTGTTGTTGCTCCTAGGTGTTTCCATTTCACTATAATAACACATGTAGTTGACAGGGGCAGATCTAGCAGGACAGAATTTCACAGAATGACTTGTGGCAAAGATGGCATCCTATGATAATGCCATGATTAAAGTCGCTGAGCTTATCAGTACGCTGAGCTTATCAGTACGAATCTATTGACAGTGTAGAAACAGCAAGCCTGTGAGCTTAATTTTATCCACCTGTTAACAATGGGTGTGGCTGAAACACCTGATCTCAATAATTAGGAGGGGTGTATATGTAATATACATACATACAGAAAGATCTTGAAGTGCATGCATGCATTTATAGCTTTTTGTTTTAAAGAGGGCTGAATTAGTTCAATATAATGTTCCATCTCCTTATAAAAGGCATCAACAATTGACCTTTTGCTGTAGCGTTTACATTTGTGAATATAACACATTACCATTAAAAGTGTAAGTTTTGTCATGTATACATGTGTGCATTTAGCTTTGTGACTTTCTTAAAGACTTAATACATACTTTTTCCACAATAAACAATACTTTTCATCAGCATTATGAACAATAAAGGAACTGAGGATTTGCCACTTTTTTCTTATATATTGATGATGCTAAAATAAGTCAATAACTATCATTAACAAGCCATTGCAGTATTATTTTTACATTTATTAAACATGATGATGTACAGAATTTGTGTTTCCAATGTATGAACAGTGATTGTTGTTGTTTAATGGGTTGAAGAAGCAGTTCAGTCAAAAAAAAAAAAAAAGCTAATGTTGGCAACAACAAATGAAAACAAACAGTAATAATTAGCATTATGCAAATGGGATTCCGCTAATGGGTGGCTAGCTTTCATTCCCAAGCCACATTAGCATGTTTGGGCAGGCTTTACTTTCAAAAAAGGGAGGATTATGTCTGATTAATGGTTGGTTTCGCCACGTCGATGCGGCCTGTCTGGCCACTCTGGCTACAAAGGAGCCAACCGCTTATTTCCTTTTGTGGATATCGAAAAATAAAACGTCTGCCTCCAAGCAGAGAGGCCCATTGTACGTGTTTATTTCACACCATGCTCAGCCCATAAAGGCCCGTCATGGAGCGACTGCTGGACCGGACCATTTCAACGCTGTCTGTCAGAACTGGCCAGAAATATGAGTGTGTTTTTTTCCTGTTCCCTCTAATTCAAAAGATTATTTGTCATCTGCGGAGTAAAGGATTTTTAAAAGTCAACCTGCAGCCCACTCCCTCCCTCCATCCTTCTTCCCACATCCCTCCCTCTTACCTCCCCCTCCAATCCCCCTGACTCTACCCGGCTACGATCAATATGATATTGATCAACTCTCTCTATCGCTGGCCAACCAGACTAATCACCTACACACAAGCTCAACACTCTCACTCTCATACTGTAAGAAAATAACACACACGCTCATGCACACACTTTTAAGCAGGAAGATGAAGATTTGTCTCTCCACATGCTAGAAGTAATGAATCCAGCTGTGATTCTGTATCACTTTTGCATTTTAGAATAAACATACCACAAGTATGGCTCCAAATCATGAAGAATTTAAGTGTGACTATAGGAAAAAACAATCTAGATCTGCATTATGAAGCGGCCATTGTGGACTAAATGGCATGCTTTCCTCACCCTGCATCTCTAGCCCTCTCCATCTTCCTTTGTTCCCCCTCACAAAATCAATATGCCTGTGGAAAAAAAAGAGGCAGCCATATTTCTCTTCCGGTTATGAGTGGAGATTTGAGGAGATATGGGTGCAGGAGGGATAGAACTAGGCCATCATTAAATCCAAAAAGAGAGGATACTTCACTTCTTCTTGACACGAATGGCCTCTTTTCTTATTTTCTTATGCATATAGTGTGCTAGATTCGTTGCAAGCATTTTTGTTTAGCAGGGCATTGCATTACCCTGCGTGTTGATATAATGCAGTTAACTAGAATTGTTGCAAGTGTGTTTGTTTTATGGTTACACTGCACATTGTGTGCTACATTAAAATAAAAAAATAAAATAAAAAAACAATGCATTGCATGTACTAGTAATACAATGCATAATTAAGGGGCCCATGTCCTACTTTTTTCTTTTGTTTTAATTTTGTGCCAAAGGTCAGATTTTGACATTTGTGTGGTTTATGGACTTTAATTTATTCTATACACACATTTTCCAACTGTATTTGATACTAAGAATTAGACTAATTTTGTTTTTACCATATATATGACCTCTGTTCTGATTGGCTGCCTGGTTTAAAGAGCAGTTCAGATTGAGACACTCCTTATACTTTAGCATGAGTGGGTGAGACTAAGTTGCTGTAAGTTGAAGAGGTGATATATGTAATTGTGTTGTTGTTTTTGTTGTGACATCACAATAAAAGGTAAATTAATTTATGGAGTTTCCATATATGGACTGTATGGACTGAGCAGCGAATTATATGCTTTGAAACAGTGTTTACATGTCAAACTGTTTTATTTTTAAATAGTGAGTTTTTTTCCATAATGTGGGTCCTTTAAAGCAATGTCTGCATTATTTCCGCATGGATAAATTATTACGTTTACTCAATTTCTGTCTTTCAGTTGACTTAGGCTTCATTTAGGCTAGTTTACTTATGATAGTTTTTGTGTTGAAGTAATATATTTTACTCACTGTCTCATGCCCTCTTACCAGCACAACACACACTAACCCACCACTACATCAGTGTCACTGCAGTGATCAGAATGATCCACCACCCAAATAATACCTGCTCTGTGGTGATCCTGTGAGGGTCCTGACCTTTGATGAAATGGATTAATCTTGGGATAACAGTATGCAGAGAAACAGCTGGACTACAGTCTGTAATTATAGGACTATAAAGTGCACCTCTATGTTAAGTAACACTAATAAAATGGACAGTGAGTATAGGAACAAGGAGGTGTTCTTGTTCATGAAGGGGCTAGACAGTATAAGTTGTTATGTCCTGAAAACAAAATGCAGTTCTAGTGAAATGTGAAATCAATTTAGTGAATGTAAATGATTTCCACGTTGAATAAAATACATCACATCAACACAGTTTTACATCTTGGTTTGTTTACTATTGGCAGTAATTTAGTATGCATGTTAAATCCATGTAATTTGTTTATTGTAGCAATGGTATAGACCCATTATGGAGCCCCCCTCCACAGACACAGTTATGTTATGTGCTTTGATTTTTTTCTATTGCTGCCAAAGTTACTGAGAATTGGAGAAGTTGTTTGAAATGAAGGAACACAGTGTGTTTTGTTTGCAATATCAGGAAAAACATAAAACTTTAAAGGAGTCAATTGCTTCCTTTAAACCTGAGAACAAGCAGAAGCTGTGGAAGCCAACAAGGAACAACTACTATAGTGCACATATTGTATTACAGTATATTAATGTGGAAGTTATGTCATGTTTGTATCAAGTCAGTTCATTGCATCACTTTTTCAGTGCATTGCAAGCATATTTCTTTAGCAGTACATTGTCTTGTGCTGCATGTAAGTGTAATGCAGGTGTTGCGTGATGATGCATAGGCCAATGTTTGCGGAATGTCTTAAGAATGCATACAGCATTTTGTTTACCTGGCCATTGAGCATGCTCAATACAATCCCCATTCTCTTTCACTGCACCCTCACCAATGTATTTCTAATTAACTCACCAACAACAAACACTGACCGCCTCTGCTGCATTGTCCATCTTCCTCTGCTTTTGTTCCAATTGGCTGATTCTATTTGAAGGTGGCCCTCTATTGGTCCAACTTGCTCAACAGGCAGGCCAGTAATGTTTTATCTGCTGGTATTAGTGGATCAATTAATCCCTATTGTGAATGCCAGCAGTGATCGCACTGTGTGCCTGATTGCGTATGGCTTGTTTCTGTAGGGTCGTGATAAGACCGAACGCACTGACCGACCAGGCGAAATCAAATCAACCCTGAGCCCTTGCTGGACATTGGGTGACCCCAGCAGGTAGCCAGAGTGAGGGGACAGAGTGAGTTGTCAGGGTTTGCAGAGGTCATTTGAACACACACTAATCTGAGCTAACCCTCTGATGTGTTTGTGCACAAGTGATGGATGCTGATGGCTTTGCTGGGGGTGGACAGGATGGATTTGAATGAAATTTTCTATTGAAAGATTAATGAGGGGTTCACTGCATGATTTTAGCAGAGATTGATACACTCTCAAAAATAAAGTGGCCAAAAAAGGGTTCTTTGGAGGAATGCTATCAAAGAGCCACCTTTGGTTCCCTAAAGAAGTATCCAAATGTGTTTTTAAATTCAGCGCAACTCATGAATCAGCACATTTTTCTTTCATGGAGTGAAATATTTATGAGTAAAATCTGTACGCTATTTACTGTCAGCTCTGGGGATCGAACCAGCAACCTTCTGGTCACAGGGCCAGTTCCCTAACCTCTAGCCCACGACTACCCCAAATTTTGGTTAATATTTTCAGAATTTTATCTTGTAAATAATATGTTATGATGAATTGGCCTTAATATAGTAACAGACTTGAACTAAGAAGGAAAAGGTCAAATGTTTAATTGATGTCAGTTATCAAATTAAAAGGTTCTATTGAAAACCTGTGGTTGGTCCTTGATGGCATAACTCTAAAGAAGCCTTTTTAGCACCTTTATTTTTAAGACTGTAACTAGCTACATTCAGTCCATGAAAGAGAAGAATAGAGCCTAAGAACCTTCTGTTGCTGTGCTGATGGTCTGGATATAGTAAGAAGTTCCATTTCACTCTTGGGGAACTCTGCTGTTTTTGGCTGTTTTGTCAAGTTGTTTTTTTCCCAGGCTACTTTTACTTCACTTGGGCATTATTTCACTTGTACTTAAGTACGGGAGACCAGGGAGGGCTGTAAAGTCAAAAATTGTAAAAGCCTGCACACCACTGACCCTCCTGATGATACTGCTGCATTTTTTAATCATACATGTTTCTACTTCTGCTTTTCCCCTTTTTCCGTGTACTAATTATCAAATCTCATTCTCTGCTGTTATTGTTTACTATCCAGTGTCGACCAGAGGAGGATGAGTTCCCCTTTTTTTAAGTCTTGGTTACCCTCAAGGTTTCTTCCTTTTGCTTTTATGGAGTTTTTCCATGCCGTTGTCATCATTGGCGACGCTCATGGGGGCTTGGGCCTGGATTTTTCTGTAAAGATGCTTTGTGACAACGCCTGTTGTGAAAAGTGCTATGTAAATAAACTTTGACTTGACTTGAAAGTCCCATTTTCACCAATCACAAAAAAGCTACAGGGGTGATATCACTACTTTGGACACCCAACACTCTCCTGAGCTGAAATACACAAAGCTAAGACTTTGCATCAAACAGTGACTTTTTAAAATACAATTTTGCGGTAAGAAGGTTAAATTTCACACCTGGATTATAGCTTGGTTAGTACTCATATTAATGCAAGTTTAATGTTGTAACTGATATGGTCTAAATTAGAAGATTCTCTAGTTTAATCTGATTTGTAAAATGCTTAGTTTCAAACATACTAAAAAGTCTAGCAATGTCATGACTGACTAGTACAGGACAGGTTGTAATGCCTTTGATACAATAGTGAAGCATGTTGTAACAATAGAACTCTTTGTACTTGTTACAAACTTGCTGGTTTTATGAGTAGTAGCAGTAGATTTCTATGCTGTTGTTATTTGTTGCAGCCACATTTGGTAAATAAATGTCTAAAACAACCAATGACTTGTAGAGGTCAAGACAAAAAGTGTTTCAGCCCTCCCTGTTTTCTCCCCACCTCTGGATTTTGAAGTACCCCCAAAGTCATCATTGAAACCATAAGAAAATAATCTATGTTGGGTAATAGTTAAATATCTTTATGTATTATTATTATTATCATGCCCAAGAAACTAACCTTAACATTTAATACTCATTAACTTCCCATGCCTCTCACTTTCCAAACACCACCCCTTTCCCCACTTCTCTGCAGGCTATGATTTTACCTTTGGTGAATGAGGAATACAGCCCTCTATTTTAAGTACAAACAAAATAGACTTTAAAAACCAGAAAACAGTCTAAACATCTCACACATCATGTTATGCTCTAATTTTCATATGACCATGTCATGATCCTCTTGATAGCTTATTTTAGTACAGGACAGTGATAGGTTGAAGTTATCTGGATAATCATAATAAGTCTTCAAGAGAAGTTTTAAAAATGTGTTTTTGAGTGAAGAGGTCTTTAACAGTGGTATATCTACAACTGTTAGTAGTTGATTTTTTTAAATACAGCAGGCTAATGCAAATCTGGCCTACATGGTACAGGTTTTAGGGCAGTTAGTGACTGCTTACATGAACCTGTGGAACAGCCACATCATAAATTTGCTGTCCAAATATTTACAAGTGCGGAAAGTGGGACAAACAAAAAGTAGAGCTTGTTTCATTCTTTGTTTCCACAGATATTTCTGGTCAAATACAAATCCAGTTGTATGCCATAGACTGAAGACCCCTGGTTAGAAAAAAAAGAAGTTTTGTTGATTTTCAAAGTGAAAATAGATGACAAAAACATCGTCTACAGTTAACAACCATAAATATGCCATTTTGTTGCAAATTATAATGCATGGTTTCTATTTATTTGCTATGTCTAGTGTATTAGATATATAATATGCTATAAACTTTGCACAGGCCACATTTTATGTTATGTTCTTCTCCAATATGGCAAATTTATTGTTCTCTGTAGAAGATATGTCAGCTTACAACTGTATTTACTCTCTGTCTTGCTAACCCGTCAAAGAAAGGACAGCAGTGCTCTCTGAAACAGTGACTGAATGTGTGAAAGCATGTAGGCCGGAAAAGAAAGATACAGACAGAGAGAGAGAGAGAGAGAGAGAGAGAGAGAGAGAGAGACACAATAGAGTAAAGCAAAGAGACAAACAGACAAAAAGGGACAGGCAGAAAGAAAATGAGCGAGTGAGAGAGAGAGAGAGAGAGAGAGAGAGAGAGAGAGAGAGAGAGAGAGAGAGAGCATGCGAGGCTTGCCATTCAATGCTACTGTAGCCCAGAACACTTACTGTTGTGTGTGAAGAATAGAGATCAGATGCAGCATACTATGAAAGACTGGAGCAGACTGCCAGAGGGGATCAATACTCATTCTCAATATGCACAAGCATAAAGCAGCATGTGTGTGAGTGACTGGATGTGTGTCTGTGTGTCTGTGTGTGTACCAAAAATGCATAACCGAGCATGCATAGTGTATTATAACAATGTATTTGTGCATGAATTATACAATAGGCAAAATGTGATAATGTATAAATGTAGAGCTGGTGGAGCTTCATTCATTATGTACATTCAGAAGCACATAAGTCTTGCCATAATGTCATAATACATTCATATTTTTCTTATTGCAAATATGCAGACTGGAACATTTTTAGCAAACATAGTCTCAACAACAGCAACACACACTCGTGTACGCACACACACACATGCACATGTCCCTCCAGAATTGATCGACTATTCCTTCTCAATCCATCTCTCCCTCTGTTTCTTAGCAACCAGCGCTCCAGTGGATTTAAAGAGTTGGTTGTATTATTATTTTATTTATTTTTTTCTTAACAATAAGATGCTCCTGCCAGCATGTTTCCTGCCCTGTGGTATTTGCACATTAATGTAAATTCCAAGTGAGACCTTGTGCTGAATTCCAAATGCCACTGGGTTTAAGCCCGAGAGAGGTCTTACTTACTGTACAGTCTAATGGAAGTCAATGGTGGGATTTAATCAAATAGCAGTAATGAATAGACACGGACCATAAGATGGTGCACTACACAAGAAATCCTAGATGATATTAAGAGCATCACTTTGTCCAGCCACAGGCCTAAAAAAGCGAATAAATCTAATCTGGAAAGTGACTTTACATCAGAAGACAAATGGTTCATACAAGATATTATGAGCAAATTCTAAAAACAATATAACTTGCATTTATCACTGATGAGTATTTGGGATTATTCTGTAAGTTAAAAAAGAAGTTTACCTTTTCATTGCTTAATCACTATTTTCCCAGTTTGGGTGATTGGCCCCCCAGATTGCCGAATGCAAGAGGTATGTGATACAGTTCAAAATAATACTAAAAAAGAGAATCAAAATAAAATTAATGTTTTAACTCGGATCAACCATTTTTTTTTGTTTTGATATATTTATTGCATCATGCAAAGGTAGAAAATAACAGGCTTTAACCTCCAATGAAAGAATAAAAGGACAAAACTAGATGTTAAAAAACAAATTTGAGACAATTTTTTAAATAATGTGTGCTTAAACTGGGGGCGAGTTTGAATCAAGTTGAAGTTTTCATTCTTTTATTGACACACAGTAATATCAGAAGTGATCCATATTCCACCATAAGTTGCACCCCCCCACCCCCATTACTGACCACAAGAGGTATATAATAAACTACAAGCAAAATTCTTATCTTAATTCTAATTGATAAAAACTCAATATTTTTTTTTAATGTAATGTTATTTTAAATTATTATTAGTATTCTTTAATTCCTTGACTTCATTGTAACACTCAACTGAAAACGTTTAGAGAGGCTTTAATTTTCATGTAAAGGAAAAAGCAAGAGTAAGTGGATCAAATGGAACCAAAACTGTTTTAATACTGGGGACATTAGGGAGTCAGAAACATTTAGGTTGACAGTCCTTAATCACCACACAGGGGTGTTATCCATATTCCATTTGAAAGTGCTTGGCCCTCAGGATTGCAAGAAGTATGTGCTGAAATTCCTAATAAATTTAATATTTTAACCAAAGTTATTACAAAATTTTTATTGTTATTTTTTCATTGAATTTTGGAAATCAATAAAGTACAGCATCACCTCAGCATACAATCTACAGTCTACAAGTGCAGTACATCCCATAACAGTGTTACATTCTTTCACAAGTAATGATGAGCAGTAAAAACATGTCATCACAGAACAGCATTGAAAAGTCAGACTAACAGTGGACCAGAACAGAAACATGTTTCACGTTTAACATATAGAAAAAGTTAAACAGACTTTTATGCAATAGTATTTGAAAAGATACAATACTTCTGTTTACTATTTAATAACAACTGAAAATATAATGCTCTTAATTTACATTTCCAGTGTACCTATTGGTTGCACATGAATAAAATGTGTTACATCAACACTTCTTGCCAAAAGCAAACTGAGTGAAGTTGTTTACCACTCATTTAGATGGCATGTTACAGTCATGCAGGTTTTTACAGAAGCATTCTGAACTTTTAATAAGCATTCTGAAGTTTATTACGATGTACAAGCTTAACAAGTTTAAGGAGGTGCTTTACTGTAACAAGAGAAGCGTGATTACAACAAAACCAAGGCATTTCATATACAGCAGCTGAACATGTATATTTAAACATTTAAAGGTAATGTTACTGTCTGTCATTTTAAAGGTAATGTTACTGTCTGTCATTTAAAGGTATCATTATTGTCTGACATTTAAAGGTAATGTTGCCATCTGTCATTTAAAGGTAATGTTACTGTCTGTCATTTAAAGGTAATGTTACTGTCTGTCATTTAAAGGTAATGTTACCATCTGCCATTTAAAGGTAATGTTACTATCTGTCATTTGAAGGTATCATTATTGTCTGACATTTAAAGGTAATGTTTCCGTCTGTCATTTAAAGGTAATGTTACTGTCTGACATTTAAAGGTAATGTTGCCATCTGTCATTTAAAGGTAATGTTACTGTCTGTCATTTAAAGGTAATGTTACTGTCTGTCATTTAAAGGTAAAGTTACCATCTGTCATTTAAAGGTAGTGTTACTGTCTGTCATTTAAAGGTAATGTTACTGTCTGTCATTTAAAGGTAATGTTACTGTCTGTCATTTAAAGGTAACATTACTGTCTGACATTTAAAGGTAACGTTACTGTCTGTCATTTAAAGGTAAAGTTACCATCTGTCATTTAAAGGTAATGTTACTGTCTGTCATTTAAAGGTAATGTTACTGTCTGTCATTTAAAGGTAACGTTACTGTCTGTCATTTAAAGGTAACATTACTGTCTGACATTTAAAGGTAACGTTACTGTCTGACATTTAAAGGTAACGTTGCTGTCTGTCATTTAAAGGTAAAGTTGCCATCTGTCATTTAAAGGTAATGTTACTGTCTGTTATTTAAAGGTAATGTTACTGTCTATCATTTAAAGGTAATGTTACTGTCTGTCATTTAAAGGTAACGTTACTGTCTGTCATTTAAAGGTAACGTTACTGTCTGTCATTTAAAGGTAAAGTTACCATCTGTCATTTAAAGGTAATGTTACTGTCTGTCATTTAAAGGTAATGTTACTGTCTATCATTTAAAGGTAATGTTACTGTCTGTCATTTAAAGGTAACGTTACTGACTGTCATTTAAAGGTAAAGTTGCCATCTGTCATTTAAAGGTATTGTTACTGTCTGTCATTTAAAGGTAATGTTACTGTCTGTCATTTAAAGGTAACGTTACTGTCTGTCATTTAAAGGTAACGTTACTGTCTGTCATTTAAAGGTAAAGTTACCATCTGTCATTTAAAGGTAATGTTACTGTCTGTCATTTAAAGGTAATGTTACTGTCTATCATTTAAAGGTAATGTTACTGTCTGTCATTTAAAGGTAACGTTACTGTCTGTCATTTAAAGGTAAAGTTACCATCTGTCATTTAAAGGTAATGTTACTGTCTATCATTTAAAGGTAATGTTACCATCTGTCATTTAAAGGTAATGTTACTGTCTATCATTTAAAGGTAATGTCACTGTCTGTCATTTAAAGGTAATGTTACTGTCTGTCATTTAAAGGTAAGGTTACTGTCTGTCATTTAAAGGTAAAGTCATTTGTGTTGTTTTAAAGGTACATTTCTGGCTAATTTTAAAGGTACATTAGTGTATTTCATTTGAAGGTAACTCTGCTGTGCCATCTTAAAGGCGGCGTTACTGTCTGTCATTTCCACATAACGGTCCGCGCGTCCTTTTGAAGTAACGTTACTTTGAGCGATGAAACGAAATAAAAGAAACCAAAACCAGCGCACAAGGCCGGAAACGGAGAGCTGGAGTCTGAAAGGAGGCCTGCATCCACAAGACCTTTAAATATGAGTTAAAGAGGCTGAGGCGTGTTTAATGTGCTCGGGCTCGAGCTCATGGATCCCTCCTTTGTTTCTTATTCTAATGGATCGGCCCGTTTCCATCGGTGATTGATTTCCGATCGAACCGAAGCAGCACGAGCTCCTCTTCATCACCCAGCTCAGCTCTCCTCCATCTCATAGTCACGCGCAGCCAAAGACCCCCAAACATGCTTTTTACAATTTATTGTTATAATTTTTTAATGAAAACATTTAACAAGTGGATTGTATAAAATAAATGATAGAAACATTTTACTTTCTTGTTTTGAGGGGAAAAAATCTGAATAAAGCAGATTGTGAAATGAGAGATTTGTGTCGGTGAGGCTCCTCAGTAACACGGAATAGCTTTATTTTATTTTACTATTATTCGCATTTTATGCCTTTAATTTTGCGCAGCCTGCAGAGCCGTAAAGAACATAATGTTAGAACAAATATTCATTTTTTACAAAATTTTAATATACGTGCAAAAGGGAAGCTGACAGGTTTGTAATATAAACAAAATTACTTATAATAATAACAGTAATAATAATAATAATAATAAAAATGATGATAATAATAATAATAATAGACAGTAACAGGAGAGGATACAAGAAGAGCAACAGTGTATTCAAGAAGTTAAGAAGAAATAAATGAATTAAAAAAACATTGAAACTTTAGCCGTAATAATAAATACTGTATCTCTAATAAGACAATAGGCTAAATAGGCTACAATAAAAAGTAGGCTAATGTAATAGAGCATGATATCCCACGATCCTTTACATTGTGTTTTATTACGCCCGGCTGGTAATGTGAAGACCACAGTGCAGCCGTTTGTGATGAACTGATTGTAACGCGATGTTTAGAAGTGATGATGGTGATCTGTGAAGCTCAGTCTCGGCCTGTTTCTTCTCCAGGCTCCAGCTCTGCTCCTCAGGCCTAATCAATAAATCAATACTTCATCAATGCAGCGGCCTGATTCCAATTCCGTCAAACGGAAAGGCCAAAGAGGAAGTTTGACCGGAATGAAGTGTTATGTGGAGTTCAGTGGAGTTTAGGAGGATCCCCTGCTGCTCCTCACCACAAACCGCCTTGAGATTCATTCAGCGCGAGCGCAGACAGGGCCACCAGGATTCCTTCATTATAACGCGTTTATTACAAGTATAATTAATAAAAAATATTACAATATCTTATCACAATCTTATTGCAAAAAGGAGTGAAATGACGGAGCAATATTAGGGCCATTTCACTTTAAAAGAGCTACGTATCAGGTGAAGCTGCACTCTGCGGTCAGCAGCTCCAAAAAAACGGGAATTTTAAAATTGTAAGAATAAAATAATAAAGCAATTCTTTGTAATGACCTGTTAAATAATGCTGTAACGTTATTATTATTGTTGTTATTATTATTGTTATTATTATTATTGTTGTTGTTGTTGATGATGATGTCGTAATGTTCTATTAAGTAATTTTATTATTATTATTATTATTATTATAATGTGTATATGTTTATTATTGCCACCTTTATCCATCTGTGATACATTTTCACCGACATACAAATTGCGAAGCAGGACGAACACACAAGCACATTTAAACTCAGCACCACTCATTAATATCTGATACAGTGATTAAACATGACTTTTTTGAGAAATATATTCTTTCTGTCATCAAAAATATCCTCAAAACAGCATCCGCAAACATCCACATGCCATAAAAAGAAAAGCTACGTCTGAGAGAACTGCTGAACTTCTGTCAGCTGGTCAAGGTTTAGTTTTCACCGATAAATGGCAGCAGAACATCCAAACTGAAGAGGGGCTTAAATAAAATAACATTTTTAAACAGTAAAATAAAGACATACGTTTAAATAAAATTGAATGTCTAATAAAACAGCGCACGAGACGTTCTGGTTAGCAGGACATTTCCAGTTATTGATTGGGAATCAGAGCAGCGCGAACACGAAAACATGCTTTCAAATCTAAATTCACACAAGTGTTAAAACCACGAGGCTCTGCTTTTGCAGACAGTCCGGTGTGGAATCGCAGTCTGCACGAGCGCGAGAGCCTCACAGATTCGCCGTAATGTTTTTAAAGCCGCAGATCAGTTTTTACAAAGTTAACTTTGAAACTTTTCATCAAACTTGAACGGAATAAAACCCGAATAAAATGTAAATAACAGAACACACACTCAGAACACGGTGTGCTTGTGTGTGAGAGAGAATTAGAGGCTTAAAGAGGCGCGCTCAAGAACATCCATCAGCCGGTGCGGTCGGTGGCCGGTACCGGAGCCGCTGCGCGCGGACTGAGCCGATCCACCCTGATTTATTCTCCAAACAGGCTCATCGATAGAGAGACATTAGAGCAGAGCAGGAGTACAGTCATCACTCCCACAGCCCTCTGCAGACACTTAGAGCACCTTCACCAAAATCAACAACACCACTGGAACTCCACTAATAATAATAATAATAATAATAATAATAATAATAATAATAATAATAATAAAAATAACACCTTCATCTTACAGTGCAAGCTGCACACCATCACCATCAATAATATCACCACCAAACCGACAACGACAAGAACACTATAAGACCAATAATAATAATAATAATAACAATAAAAATAATAATAATGTTACTTTAATCTGGCAGGGCAAGCTGGACACCATCACAATCAAGAACACCACATTATAACACCTCCAACACTATTATTATTATTATTATTATTATTATTATTATTATTATTATTATTATTAATAATAATAATAATAATGCTTTCTATGACTTTATATAAACATTACAGACTTACAGTCGTACTTGAGCAGCACGGCCAACAACAATAATACTGCTAATCATAAAAATCTACAATAATCATAAATGCTTCTCTTTTGTTGCGTTAAGTATGAAATATATTGACATAATCCGCTCTGTATAAAAGTCTGTTTCCCATCTTATAAACAGCAGCACGAACAGGCCTCAGATGATGAACTGAATAAATCAGAGGCCTTCACGCCTCCAGCGAGCCGCTGCTCAGTTACAGTGATTTTACACAAATACAGTTAACCACATACTTAGAAATGCGAATAAACTCTAGTACAGCACTGCAGTAAAGGATATTAGGAGACTCCGTGCTGTTTTACCTCTCTTGCACGCGCGCTGCGGAGCCGGGCTCGTGCTGCCCAAATCTTGTCCGTGCTGCTGTGCGCTCTTACTCGCTTCCTGCTCCAAACTTTCTGACCTGCGCGATCCCGCCTCGCCCCGGGGTCAAAAAACATAATTAATCAGTGTCAGTCAATACATCGATCCGATTTATCAATGAGCAGCGAAAGCAGCGCCAACAGGCCACAGAGCTTTCACACCACTTAGACTCCTTCAGCAGTTTACTCTCCGAGCTCAGCGCGAGCCTGCACCCCGCACGAGCGCGTGCTCAGATATTCCAGTATGCAACATAACACCAATACAGATCATACTGTAAACAACGGGACACTGGCAGACTGAACCTTATCTCTTTTGTAACAGGTCTGTGGAAATTACAGATGCGATGTAGAAGTAGTTACATAGTTATAAACATTAGAGGAACAGCACAAATCACAGGAGCGGTGTTACGTTTTAAAGCACATTTCATAGCGTTTTATAAACACCTCTGTTTTAATGCTTTTATAAAGGACTTTATGTATGCACACAAGATAGAAGTAAATATACATTTCTAAAATTTCTGAAATACAAATTTCAATGAATGCATTTCAGATTAATCAGTTTCATAACTCAAGTTTCATATTGTTTTAATGCATAACTGTCATACAGCCTGTCATATAACCTGATAACTGAGTGATCCAAACTAGTGTCCGTGCCCTTTAATGCTGCTACAGAGAGATTGTTTATGGGAACAAATGCAAATGTTTTATTACAGTGAAAAACACAAATGAATGAATGAATGTCAGATTTTATGTATAATTGTTATTATATTCACATACAAATAAATGTGCACATTCTAAACTTGTCTCCACGAGTTGTAATGCAGTGAGAACCTAATAAACAGGTCTACGGGAAATAAAGCAGCGCTGTAGAAGAAACAGTGAATTTCCCAGGCTGAGTTGGGCTCACAAGTCACTGCATATTTCTTAATACACAAATGCTATGATATTCAGTAAGTGAAGCACTTTATGTGGCATATATTAATACTGTTTAAACGTGTTTATAGGCCCGTTTTTCTATTACAGCTGCCTTCGTTCAGCAGGTGTGTGTTCAGATACTCCGTTATGAAATATAATGACTGTGATGCCAGCCTAATAAAGGGTGAATATGACATTGTAATTTTAAATGATACATAGAATCTGTATACATACATACATACATACATACACACACATATATATATATATATATATATATATATATATATATATATATATATATATATATATATATATATCATATGCACACATATACATGAAACTGTAAACATTTACACACACATACACACACCACACACACACACACACACATATATATATTTAAATATGTGTGTGTGTGTGTGCGTGTGTATGTAAATGTTTAGTTTCATGTATACGTGTACATATGATAGTTAGATGCATATATATATATATATATATATATAAGTAGAGAAGTATAGAAATAAAACACTAGTTACAGAATCAGTGTTAATATTCAGTGTTTTATGCAAACCCAAGATGTTCATCCAAAGATAACTATAAACTAGTCATTAATTAATGTAACTTTCTAAAAGTAATGGAAATAGTACAAATCACCCATATTTGTGTGTATATGCATATATGTGTATATGATATTCATGTGAGTATAATATGCTCCCATTGTGTGTGGCCATTATTGAGAGGGGTGGGGTGCGGTCGCGCACCTTGATATTTCACTTATGGGCGCGACAAGAAGCTTCACGCTTCAGCACCGCGGACAGCGCGCGCTTTTTTTCTTATCTCCACAACGGCAGCGGACGCGCACGCGCGCTCCCTCTCGCTCGGACATGGAAGCGGCGGCGCTCGCGTCTCTCGGCAGAAGCGCTAGTGCTGTTGTTGTTGCTGCTGCTGCTGCTGCTGCGCAGCGAATGAGAAGCACGCGCTCACTGTCCGGCACCGGCGAGTGAGCGGCGAGCGCGAGCGTTTTCTTTTTCTTTTTCCCTTTCCTTTTCTTTTTTCTGTTATTGTTGTTGTTTTTACGCATCATGTTGGACTGATCGATGGATTGCCGCTGAGCAGAAAAAGAAGAAGAAAAAAGAAAACAAAGGCAGCTGCTTTGGTTTGAGAGCTCGCGCTGTGGCGAGAGAGAGAGGGGAGCGTGAGTAGAAGAGGGAGAGGGAGACAGAAGGAAAGAGAGAGAGAAAGGGGGGGAGGCGGAAAGGCAGCATCTCTTTCCTCGCCATGGAGCTCACCATGGAGAACCTCAGCAACATGCACGGCGTCTCGCACGCGCAGGCAGCGGGCGAGCTAATGAACGCGGCGCACGCGCGCCCCTCGCCCGGGCCGCCGCCGCCCCACCGCAGCCTCGTGTCGCACGGGCGCTCGGCCATGGTCTCGAGCATGGCGTCCATCCTGGAGGGCGCCGGCGAGTACCGGAACGACGCCGCCGCGCTCACCGGCCACTTGCACGCGGCCGCCATGAGCATGTGTGAGCCGGGCATGGGCCTCTCCAGCACGTACACGACGCTCGCGCCCTTGCAGCACCTGCCGCCCATCTCCACCGTGTCGGACAAGTTCCACCCGCACCACCCGCACCACCCGCACGCGCACCACGCGCATCCACACCACGCACACCAGCGCCTCGCCGCGGGCAACGTCAGCGGCAGCTTCACGCTCATGCGCGACGAGCGCGGCGTCCCCGGCGGACCCGGCGGCGGCCCTGGCGGAGGCGGCGGCCCCGGTGGTCCTGGCGGCGGCGGAGCATCAGCGGGCGGCTTGGTCAGCAACCTGTACGGCCACCACTATGCCAAGGATGTGACGGCCATGGGCGCGCCGCTTTCGCCGCTGTCAAACGGGCTGGGCGCGCTGCACGGCTCGCAGAACGCGCTGTCCGCCGCCTACGGCCCCACGAGCGCCACCGGTTTCGAGCCTCACGCGGCCATGCTGTCGCGCAGCGAGGAGCACCTCGCGCGCAGCCTGGGCGGCGGAGGCGGCGGCGGCGGCGCCAGCGTGGCGCACGCGCACGCCGTCCTCTCCAACCTTAACGGCATGCACCCGCACGGGCACCTGCACGCGCAGGCCGCCAGCGCCGCCATGTTGGCCGAGCGCGAGCGGCACGCGGTCGGCGGCGCGAACCAAAGCGGAGGCTGCGGAAGCGGAGGAGGAGGGAGTCAAGTGGAGGAGATCAACACAAAAGAGGTGGCGCAGCGGATCACGGCCGAACTGAAGCGCTACAGCATCCCGCAGGCCATCTTCGCGCAGCGGATCCTGTGCCGCTCGCAGGGGACCCTGTCTGACCTGCTGCGCAACCCCAAGCCCTGGAGTAAGCTCAAGTCCGGCAGAGAGACCTTCCGGAGGATGTGGAAGTGGCTGCAAGAACCCGAGTTCCAGAGGATGTCCGCGCTCAGGCTGGCCGGTGAGTTTCTGCCAAAGCTAAAGTCGCCTAACGGCTTTTGAGGAGTGCTAGATTCAGGTATTCGGGGCCATCAGGTAGTAAAGGAGATCTGGCTGACCACATAGAAAACATAAAGCAAACGTGTTAAAGAAGGAGACACATATCTTAATGTGTTGTAAATCTTTGTATATCAGCACTAATTTGTGTTTCTGGCAGTGTATTTGCTCAAGAGTGTCTTTGAACTATTGACTGTTTGTACGAGCTGAATTATATATTTTAACAAAGTGATTTGCTAATACTGTAAACGTAAAATTAAATATTAAGTATACCCTGTAACATGCATGCACCTTAACAGTTATTCATTCCAGTTTCAGTTGATGCTGGCTAGAACAAACAAAAGAGAACATTGTAAATATGCACATTACATTCTGGAAGTATTTTTAGTGGGAAAGTGTAATAATGGAAATGGCTTTGTCATTCAGGGCCTATGTATTCCATAATAGCTATTACACTTTCTTGTAATACCTAACACACAACACTGTGTCCACTCATCTAACAGACCTAAAACACTGTCCATCAAAAATTGATGCCCACATCACCTTTCTATTTAAACCATTCATACAAAACATTTTATCACATCTTATGTACCATTATAAATGAATGATTGTTATTGTGGATCAGTAGCACATAGTTCTACTATGGAGAACAAAATGGAGATCCATATTATAAAACTATGCATACAGGCTTGCAATATGTGTGTCCTGTAAAACCGAACGCACTGTCTCATGATCTGATGTCCCATAATACCTGAATCCTCCCTACAATTATTTCATGACC
The DNA here is from genome assembly GCF_015220715.1 of Pygocentrus nattereri. Classification (NCBI taxonomy): domain Eukaryota; kingdom Metazoa; phylum Chordata; class Actinopteri; order Characiformes; family Serrasalmidae; genus Pygocentrus; species Pygocentrus nattereri. The sequence goes on along the minus strand of NC_051229.1, from coordinate 15,289,107 downwards.
GCAGAGTAGGTGTTAACTGAAGTCATGGGCTCCTATCACACAGCCATTACTGCATATCTGTTCACCACATCACACTAATCTTATTGTCACACTCTGTCCAGAGAAGGCTTGTAGAGGACAGCAGGGCTTTATGTTCACAGTGGCATTCTCAAAAGAGGCGGAAAGTACAGAGAAGCTGGAAACCACACAGAGATTAGTCTTAATGAATAAAAAAGGCTTAAATGATGGGATTAAGTGATGCGGTGACTTGTTCATTAAAATCTTTTGAAATAATTTATCTGTATGTTAAAGAATGCACTGTTGGTTCATGGCTTGAATGTACAGTTCTGGGAAAGACATTTGTGGGCATCAAGGGAGGATTTTTAAACAAGTAAATGGTTCATTTTAATTTACAGAATGGTTCACTGTAAGGTTCTTAAGGGAAATCAAAGTGGTTCTGCTGTTGCATCTCTTCAAAGAACCACTTTTGACAGCTGGGGGGTTTATATGAAATGCTTGTGCATTGCAGTTTGAACTGGTGTTTACTAAAGGAGCAAAAGGGAGCACTGTAAATAGACTTGTTTACAAAAGTCACTTTTTTAAGGAAACTGAATTAAAGAATAGCTTGGTTACACCATTCAATGTATATGAGGTGCATGTCCCATAATGCCTAACTCAGTATCCCATAATACCAAACACATTGTCCTATATATTATTTATCAGTTCTGTTTGAAATTCTGAGACATTAAAATAATGCTGTGAGCACTATGAACACTATGGATGCTCCAAAGGTTTTAAATATCCCCAAACTATAGTTACTCAGCTGATTTCTTAAAGCATTGGTGTCCTGTTCAGTGCTGTGTCATTCTAAATAGGTAAAAAAAGTAAAAAAGGGGCATTGGTCAACTGGGGTGGGGGGAGAGGTGGGTGTGCTTTCTGTGAAATTCTTGTGCATTTCAGTTTGAGCTGGTGTTTACTTACAAGGCAGTAAATAAGCTTGTTTAGTTACAGAAGTCACTTTTATAAGGAAATGGACTTAATGAATAGCCTGATTATACCATTCAGGGTCTGTGAGGTGCATATCCCATAATGCAACACAGTATCCTATATATTCCTTTTCAGTTCTGTTTGAATTCTCATTAAAATAATAGTGTGAACACTACAAACATTGTGAACACTATGAATGCTCCGGCCACTTAAAAAAATGATCAGATTTCGTGATACAGTTTAAATGAAATCATAAAAAAACAGTAATGTAGTGATATAGTAATCATACAGTCTCAAATATGCCTCAAACGCGGGTCCATAATGAGCTCCCTCTATGTTAATGAAGGAGTTCCGCATGGTTAAGGTCTGGGCCCTTCAGATTTCTACCCAGAAAAACAGGGTCTGAATGAGAGCTAAACCGGACGGCCATCAAACACTTAAGGAACGATTTCCTGTCAGCGCTTTGATGAGTGTCCGGCTTGCACTCTCCCACAGCAGATGGGGGGATCTCCGACGGGCTTTTCCCTGCAAAAAAGGTCAGATTCGTGTGTTTTGGGCCCATGTGCGCCCCCCGCGCCCCCCACCCGAGTCTCTCTCTCCAGCGACCTGCAGCTGATCGATAGCGCAGTTCCCCGCGTCCCTTTTAAATGGAGCGCACGGATCGATACTCGATTGGGAAGCGCGGAGGCAGATAAGCGCGCGCCTGCGCCTGCTTTTAATTGAGCTCGCTTTGTTTTTTAACGCGCTCTGATTAGACCACAACCGCCTCACTTCCGTCCAGGTATGACGAACAGGATATGTGCAGGGGCCGCATGGCGCCCTCGGATTGGTCTTTCCATTGACTACTGGTTGGTTTGGAATGAAAAACACAAAATATCCATCGTAAAATGGATTTATTTGACTGCCAATTTAGTGCCACATCCAGTGCTGTGTCACTGTAAACACTGTAGTGTTAATTGTGCTTGTTTTTTTTAAATAAGCTAAAAAAGGGCATTGGTCAGCAGAGGTCAATATAATGTCTCTGCAAAGGTTTATTTTTCCCTTACGTATTTTGTTAGATGTAAATCTAAACACTTATGCTCATAATAGCAAAGGCTTGCAAATGATTCTTGTTTTTGATGTAGTGTAAAATCCTTCAATAGTACCTTTAATAGAGTGTTTACATTAGTACAAAGCGGTTCGTCTATGGCATCTCTTTTTACACGTGTAATTTAAAGAATGCAAATTTGTTTTCCCAATATGGTAAATATTTATGCATTTGAGTATCTCATCATGAATTCTGAGCAATTAAAAGCATAGAAATAGTGAAAGACAAATATAACAATTTAAGCCATAGTGCTGCTCAGTGTTCAACCAGAAGCTTCACTGAATCTTAAACTGTTGGTCAGGTTTAAAAATCATGTGTTTGAATTAGAACACACTGACTTAAAGGGATACACTGGAGATGTCCTTTCAAAGTCCAAGGACCCCATTGAAAATCCATACATACAGTGAGCTTAATAGGAGGTCGAATGTTAAACCTTCACTTAAACTATAGTTACATTCATCTGAGGCTTCAGTATGAAATAAAAAAAAACATTGTCATGATCTCCATTGTAGTCGATGCTGAGGTGAGTTTACATAAAATATTTCCTTTAATACAGTTCAGGTTATCATATCAAATTTATTATGATCCCAATCAATGCCACATTGAAGTTTCTTTCTTTTTGCTTTTGGGAGACAGTATGGATTCTTCATTGCTTGGACCCCTGAGACAGAGAGGCAGCGGCCTCGTGGTTAGGGAGGGCAGCATTAGTGACCTGCAAGTGGACAGACGTCCAATCTGTGCACATTTGAATGCCTAATGGATAGCTCGGCAGCCGTGATTAATTGCTTCTCAGCACAGTCAAGACACTCTCTCTCTCTCTCTCTCTCTCTCTCTCTCTCTCTCTCTCTCTTTATGTCTCTCGCTCTCTCTCTCTCTGTCTCTCGCTCTCTCTCTCTTTCTCCCCTCCTCTCTCATCTCTAGTGATTATATTGTTTTCAAATGACAGAAATATTAAAATATAGAAGAACTAGCAAAAGTTAATGTAGGAGTAGAGGAATAAGATACTATACTCTTGAAAATAGCATTTTCTCAATGGTTCTTGGTTTGCATTTACAATTCTTTGAAAAACCTTTAATCGTTTTTCCATATGTGGAAAACCATTGACAGTTTTTCATTGAAACGTACTAGTTAAGAATTGTACGGACCGACAATCGTCCACTATGACTCATATAGTTACATTTATCTTTCATTATTTCTATTTTTTAAACTGCTCAGATTTCAACATACTCAAATGCAAAATTCCATTATATCCCTTATTGGGAAAACAATTGGAGGTTTTTTCATAGAATTGTATTCTCACACACCTTATTTCCTACATCTATTTCCTACAAGAACCATCCGTTGTTTTCTGAATATGGGTCTCTCTCTCTTGATCTCTCTTAGTGAGTTAAACGGTAAATTCTGACCAATTAAGAACATAGAAACATTGTGAAAGACAGTTGTGCAATAATGTTACTTTGCCTTTGCACTGCATCTTGAAAAGTTCTTCATGTGAAAAATGCTGTGTTTGGGTTTGTCATAACACGTCCTGATTGGCTACCGCAGAGAAGACACCGTAATTATTTTTATGAGTGTAGTCTTGGTTTCAACTGTGCTGATTCATAGAATGAGGCCTGGTCTGATGCAGCTTCCCTATGTAACTAAAAGAAGCAGATCTTAAAGGTAGATTCCAACAATTTTGTTAAGATGTAGATATAGTCATTAAGCATGGTTTGACATGAAATGGTGCACTGTAGAGAAAATTACTGAAACAATTACTCAGACTTTATTTAAAATGTTGATTATAGGAACCATGGGTTGCAATGCGTACATTGCAAATATAGTCAAGTTATTTGCTATTCAAAATGACCCATGTGATCTTTCCTTTTTCAGTTTTTGATCTAATTTTAAAATGCCTGTTGTCCTTTATATTGTGTGCAAATTTCAGGATGGATGGATCTAAAGAAATGCCCCAAAATGATTTGGAAAAAAGTCTGGTTTCATTGACTTACATTGAAAGTAAGATTCTGAACCACATCCATGTAGTGCATCTTGTTTCCTTCAGTGCTTGAGACACGGGTTCTAAGCTTATGATTTGAGCGGCTCCTTTTGCTTGACTCCGTGCTACCCAGGCCACATGTCCAATGGGCTGAAGTGTGACAGTGTGAAATAGTAAAAGCCTGTTTGCTAAGACCCCATGCAGAATCTCAGTGGGTTTCTTATGGTGTTGTTTTCACTCTATTCCCTCAAGATGAAGGGGATGACAACGATCAGCCATTTAGACGAGAACAGAAGTGAATAACTGGTAATCCTGTCGCTAGGTGACCTGTGTTTGGCACAGGGCTTAGTACATCGGTTTAGACTGGTTTTACATACTGTAAGGTCAGATCTCAAGCAGTTATTTATAATTATCTAAGTTGATTTGGAAGAGAGAACTGTAATGATTTCTCTAGTGAGACTAAGCAAAGTATTGTGGAGTACATTTGCTGCTTATACTGTGTTCAGGTGACCTGCAGAGGAGGTAAAGCGTGTTTGATAGCAACTCTGTTCATGAATAAGATTTAATCTGTATAGCTGCATATAATTACAATCATGTAAGTGAAAAAACAGTGAAAACCTTATTTTATAAAATTGTCTCCTTATATCAACATTATCAAGTAGGAAGTCTTCTAGGCTTTTACAGAAGGCATAATGATCCCTATGAAATACAAAGAAGACATCTGTAATTTGTAGTTCTTTTTAATTATTTAATGTATTTGTCATGCTTTTTGTACTTCAGCTCTGCAAGCATTGTATTGTAGTAATATTCTTTGGGTAGAAACAGTGAGTTCAATTCTTAAAATCCCAAACAGAACACTGTTCAATCAGGATTTTTTCTCTGTAGTATATTGATAGGTATAGACAAGCAAGCTCTGTTGTTTAGGACTTCAGGAGCTGGAATGAAGGCTTAAGTCATCAGATTAATCGCTAACATATTCAACATATGTTGTGATTTGCATGTTTGTGGGCAAAAAGATCACACTAGGCCTTCTAGACATCCTAGATAGATGACTCACTGTGAATAGTTATACTAATAAATTTCGATCAGAAGTTAGAAATGGAAAAACAGCAGCAGCTCTATGCTAAGGCTCCTTATTGTCATTGTAAAACTGCTACACACAAGGTAAAATATAGGTCAATATGTCTGTTATAAGCTTCAGATAAAACATGAAATGTCTTTTACAAGTTTCAAATGTTTGTGTTCAAACTAGAATGGCCAACAAATGTTAATGTATATTGCTGTTAGTCTAGCACTAACATACTACTAGAAATCCCATAGATGCCATAGCAGATATTACATTTTCTTTCCTAATTTTTGACCAGGTTTTGGCATTTGTGCTGTGAATTGGCTGTAAATAACAAGCTTACAAATATGACTATGAATGCTCGGTACCAGTTAGCATAATTTTTTGCATTAGCCTAATTAATGGCTTCAAGCATTCTTCATTATTAGCAATGTTTTTTTGTTTTGAAAGGTATGTTCATTTAAAGGGAGCCCATGTGAGCAGCAGGAAATCTGGATGGGCGGGCTAAAGAATTCTTTTGTGAAGCCCAGAGCTTCTGCAGAAGAGGCAGCAGCTCAGAGAGGCTTAACTGAGATATTGCAAGTGCTCTCCAGATAACAGCAAGACGGGCAAAACAAGTAGGGTTATAAGAGCGAACCAAACGTAGACCAAAGTCAAGTGGCTTGTAGCATTTAATTGAGAAAGCCTCAACACAAGCTCTTTATGTCTTACAGCTGTTTCACTGTTGATCAGAGCTGCTTGTAATCCTTATATCTTAATGGACAGTGTAGGAACCCTGTGATTTGAAACAATCAGACTAAGAGTCACTTATACCAAGAAAGGCCAAAACATAAGTATTCTTAAAATAGATACATATAATAATCCTGCTCAATATTATACATGACAATTTAACCCCTTAAAGGAACACTTAACTTAATCTTCACCTACTTCATCTGTAGCATGCGATCAATTGTCACAGATGCCCTTCAGTGAGTACTGGAGTAGCTGCCTATTGGTGTCTACTACAAGAAAGGTTCTGTTCTTTTTCCTATGTATATGGAAACACATCAAAAAATATTGTCCAGCTATATGATACAGATGTGGCAGATTAGGTGGAAAGATTGTGGTGTGTTCCTTTAAATTCTAAGGACCTGTCAGTGGGTTCAGACTTCTATTCCTCACTTTCATAACTATATTTTACATGTTAGTTTCACAGTTCCTGAATAATTCATGCTGGATAATAAGCCTAATGATTAATGCCTGAATAATATGCCTTCAGTTCGATCAGTTAAACAAATGATTAGGATTTGAAAGTCTTGAATTACATGAACAGCACAGAGAGTCTTGCACATAATGAAGGAAAGCAGTGACCTTTATCTCAGTTGGCCATGTGCATGTGGTGTAGATCTTATGCGGCTTGTGCATAAATTTCCATGTTGTGATTTAACATGCAACATTTCTGGATTAAATTTGCGGATTTGCCATTTTTCTGCAAATAACAAGTGGTAAGATAATGGCTTTAGTGAAGCAAGCACATCAAATTGCTCATCTCAGGGAAAATCTCATAATTAAATGTAAGTTGAACGCGAAAGTGAGAGTCAGCAGTGAGAGAGAATCGCTGGCTGCTTCTGCATTGCCACACAGCGCCATTACTACTGCTTCTGCTGCTTCTGCGGCTTTGTCATTCTCATATGTTTGCCTGGCTTTGCACGTATGAGAGATCAATAACATAGCCTCCCATCCCCCCTTCTCTTTTCTTTTCTTCTCTCTCTTTCTCGCTCGCTCCCTCCCTCTCTCTTTTTCTCACTCCGCAGCACATCACAAAAAGATGACCCACCATCCATTATGACTGCCACAGTTGTACTGAATAAAATTTGTTGGTGCAGTAGATTCACCTAAAAAGAAAAATAAAATTGCAACCCCTCTGGTATTGCGATGGTCACTGGAGGCACAGACGCTGGTGCAAAATGGCTGACATCGTTAGAGAGACAGATATCTAGCTAACGACCAAATGAAAGCTCCAGTGAACAATAGTAGTTGGCAGTTCTGAGATAAAGTTTGCTGATCGTGTGCTCAGCCTAGACGTCTAGGCTGCAGTGTGTGTGAGAGGCATTAATGCGTATGTGCAAATGCGTTGGTGTTTGAGTTGAAGGGTGTGAGGTGCGCCAGACATGAGGATGTACAGTAGTGCAGATGTGCGAGACTCAATACAGCCTTTGACCACAGCAGTAGAGAGACCAGTGTCTAGCTTTTGTAGAGCTATTATACTGAGTGACCAATGTTGTCAGTTTCCAATTTCGCTCACATTTGACTCAGAACACTGAAATTCAATGTCCACTAATAATTTAAATCATGTGAAAACATTTACATAATGTATATAACATGAACAAGGCACATGTAAATGGACATAATGCCACAGCAGACAGTAAAATGGTTTATGGCTTAGATGCATGGATGCATCTAGAAAAAAACGCTTTAATTGATGTAGAACCTGTACATGGGTTAAGACTCACACATCTTATTTATGGCTCTATTCAGCCATTAAAACGTTCCTTAAGTAGCTAAAAGTGGTTCTTGCATGTTGTTGCTCCACAGCGCACTTTTAAGCACTTCTATCTTTACAAATGTACTTTATAAGATCAAACACGTATATCTGAAACTGGCAGTCCTGCAGCAGAGGCACTCAGATGACAAGACTAAACTGGGAATTCCACTAATTTTTCAAAAATTCTGAGTGGTTTAATATATAATGCTCCATTGTAGAGAATCATACAGAGTAGGATGTTTTCACACCAGATGGTCTGATAGGAACCAGACATCTGAAAGTCTCTAAAAGCTACTTCACAGAAAGTTTTCACACAGAACTGTTTCAAATATGTGGCCTGATGTTTGAGACTGAGGCTGAATCTTAAATGGCTCCCTGCTCCCAATACAGGACGCTGTAAAAGGCATGAAAATATGGCTTCTAGAACTCAGTAGTGCACAAAATGTTAGATAGAAAGTTGCACAGCTGAATATAAATGGCTTTCTGTTAGACATATAATAGCTATTTGTGTGTAGAAGCCTTATTTCATGACCTGCATAGTGCATTACAGAGGAAGTAAGGAGTCATTTGAGATTCAGACGTTATTTTACAATAGTTTGGCCTAAAATGTATTTCAAAAAGTACATTTACAGTAGGGAGGTACATGCAGGGGTTGTAAGGCAATGTAGTTCCCACAGAGAACTTGTTTTATTGGGTTTGCTGCTTTTCTACCACTATTTACATTATACAAATACAGGTATGGGAATATGTAATATCCGACTGAACGAATAGGGTGAATATTGGAATAATATCCATGTAATCACCTATATATGATCACGTTCTCAATCGGAAAATATAGGTATGCTCTGTGTGTGCGTTTGCGTCATAATGGAAGTTTTTAATGTTCAACGTGATGGGAGCTGGAAACTGCTCTGCAGAGGACACAAGGTTTTTGTTCTTTACACTTTAAAAGACTTAAAAATAGCAGGATGGATAGCCATAAAGCAATATGAGTATCGGAGCAAATTCATTTAAAACACCAGCTGGAAACTTCAGTAACACACGACTGCTCGTCTCATGTGATGCTCATTGTCATGGTAAGGTCTACACTACGCAGTACTCTGTGTATGTGTGTGATTTTGGATGAGAATACTTGTAGTTTGCATGTAAACAGAGATTTTCTTCACATTGTTGAGTAAACAGATTGTGGTGTTGCTGAGAGGAAGAGTCAGGGGAAGCCATGTTCTGCTCAGAAAATAAAAATGTATTCAGAACAAGCAGAATAAGGCATACCCAGAATAACTGAAAATTAGGGCAGGTCACTCCTTGCCCTGTACTTTCTTCCAATAGTACACAACTAAAAATGATTGTCCTTCAAGGCATCTATATAGAACCATGAACATTCAATGAACACTTTCTGTGATTAAAGGGTTCTTTGCATCAAGAAAGGTTCTTCAGATTGATGGAGATGTAGATGGTTCTTATATAGCATCAAAAAGGACTCTGCTATTGTTACGATGTCAGGCTTGTTACAACAGAAGAACCATTTTTGGCATACTATACTATAACCTTTTTCAAAAAGATTCTGTATAAAACTATCTACAGGACATGGTCAAACAATCTGAAGAACCTTTCACGATGCAAAGAACCCTTTAATCATGCAAGAGATTCTTTGTGTTCTATATAGAACCATTTTCTACTTTTTTTATTAAAAAACCCTTGAAGAACCATCAAGAACCCAACCCAATTTAACTAAACCAATATGCTCCAACAGAACACCACACATAAAATATACACAAATGCACCCCAAACAAACGCAATATAAACAACAATTACTGTCACTTAATAAGGGGGTTGGGCCTCCCATGAGTCTCTTCTTATTGCCCTTATTGCATGCCTGCTTGTGAGCTCTATTGGGAGCTCAGCCAGTGGCAAACGCCGCTGTACAAACACCTCAGTCTTAATCTATAGTCAGAAGGAATTCAATCAGATTGGGGAAAATCTTTACATGTAAACAGTGGTTCCTGGTTCCTGCCACCACCACTGTAAGTCAAGTTTCTTAGTGCCTTTAGTCAGGGAACATAATCCATTGAAGTGATATTTTCTAAGTTGTATTGACGCCACACACCCGTCTCGTCTCCAGGCTTTTTATTTTATTGCTCTGTTCTAAAACATTAGGTTATGAAAAGGTTCAAATATGTACTTTTCCACTGGACAAACTTATTTGAGGTTCACAACTGGATGTTAAAACCGCTGCTGTACCTTTGAGGGAACACTGTTGTACCTTTGAGGGAACATTTACACAGAGCCTTTATTTCTAACAGTGCTCAGTGAACCATTTCAAGCCATACTGAATGTCTTTGTTTGGATTTCAGTGATTAATAAAAAAATAAAAATAAAACAAATGGATTTCCCCGTAAACATAGAACCCATATTCTGTGGTCTCTTAATAAGCTCAGGATCAGTGCTGAGCCAGTTGAGACCCAGATTCCAGCCTTGGGCTTTAGGGTAAGTGCAGGCTGAGCTATGCACTGGTGATGGTTTAAACCCTCATCACCTCGCAGGTGCAAATAGAAACAGACAGCTTTAAACAGTCTAACTCATAGGTGAATTGCTGTATTTGTTGAAAATTCATCAAAAGTAGAAAAAGCGTCTCTGATGACCCACTTTTAAAATAGCTTCAAGTGAAGAACCAGAGTAAGACGTAGGACTACTGTACATTCAGACCACCACACACGTACAGGGGCTTTTCAAAAATTCAAAAGAATACCAAAGACGGTTTGGTTTCTGCTCTCATCTCATCCAAACTGTGGAAACGAATGTAAATACGCTTTAAAGCACAGAAAAAAGTCTGAAAAAAGCCGCCAAATCGTACACGAAGAAAATGTGTGTTATGCGAGATAAAAGCAGACGGCGGCGAGCTGCGATTGATTGAGGGTGGGAGAGATTTGACTTTGTGAAAAGCAGCGGATTGAGGCGAGCTGCTGAAATGATCGATTCTGCCGTTAATAATTGATAAGCGCAAGGGGGGAAGGCGGAGAGAGGAGGGGAGGGAGGGTGGTGGGGGGGGGGCTTGGGTTTGTGGCTGTTGTAACCGAGTCAGCTTCTCGGTAAGCAAAGCAAAAACGTGCGGCGAATGTTTAGAGACCACATTAAAACGAATAGCTCAGCCAAACAGGCTAACGTGGCGTATGAATGGAAACTAATTGCGAGCAATCGGCATGACGTCACTGGCGTAATGTTACTTGGTGACGATTCCCTTCAGAAATGTCAGATACATCTTCTAATTACTGAATTCAGTTACTTCAAAGGGCAACTCCACCCAGTTCTCAAAATCTCCACATAATAGAATGATTAAGATGTATAATCTTAAAAAAGATGGTTCTTCAAGAGTTCTTTAGTTAACAAAGTGGTTCTATTTAGAACCATGAACACTTTGGCATGATTGCAGGGTTCTTTGCATGGTTAAATGGTTCTTCAGACCTGTAGAGAATGTGCTGTAGATGGTTCTACATAGCACCAAAAAAGGTTCTATTGTTACAATGTCAGACCTGTAACAATAGCAGAACCTATATAAAACCCTTTTCAAAAAGGTTCTATATAGAACCATATAAAACACATTCTTCATCAGTCTGAAGGACCATTTTATGATGCAAAGAACCCTTTAATCATGCAAAGGGTTATTTGAGTGTGCATGGTTCTATACAGAATCTTGAAGAACCATCTTTTTAAGTGTATATACAAAATGGTTCAGAATGGTTTGATGTGAAATGTTACTTTCTAGAGGAACAGAGTCAGGATGGTTGACAGTGGTAGTGATAGAGACACATAGTTGCATGAAATGATGTCTAAGGCATTGCTTTACAGTGGTCCTGAGATAAGATTTTGGCTAAGTGTCCGCTAGAGGGGAATAAATCCCCCCAGCATTGGACTGTGGAGCAGTGGAACTTTACTGAGATGGAGTACCAACCAATACAATGATGTTTCTGATCCTGAACTCATCATCCAACATCAGTACCTGACCTCACTAAAACGCTTGTGTTTGAACACAGTCAGATCCTCACAGCAATGTTCCACCACATAGTGTAAAGGTGTTCCAGAGCAGAGGCTGATTTTTACTTGTTACCACATAAATATTTTTAGGTAGAACAGACACAACATTTCTCACAGTGTACCATTCACGAATAGCCAGGTTTGTTTGGTTCTCTAACTTCAGCTGTAGCTATATAACCCCTTCATTAGGCTAACATTAGCCACAAAAAGTACACTTGTTATGATAATGTTAATGCTTACTTAAAAATGTCCCAATTTTTAGCTATAAATGTAAACAAATCAAATAAAGGGCTACAGCTAGGCTATTTAGAAAGACAGTGGAAACAAACATAGCACTCTAGCATTAGCTACGGTAATCCTATTAGTCTCACATCACAATTAGAAAAATATAGATTATAGTATAGAGTTTTCTCAAAATAAAACACTGAAGAGTAAATAGTAAAAACCTGTGACTGTGAGCTGCTGCTGGATGAGAAACTGTTTAACTGATTTGGTTCTGAATGGTGCAGTTATGATTTGAAAATGATCCTTTGGCTGGTTTATTGTTGTGGTACACTCACTAACCCAGATGCTGGGCTCCTCAAAACTACCTGAAAAGCTGCCCAGTGTCATGGGAATAACCCAACACAATGTCTCAACAGGGTCAATGAAGCATTTGGGTGGAAAAAACAACACAGCAGCAGCAACTGACAGTTTGTTGACAGGTTATAAAGAGGCACAAACAACATTCAGAATAAGATGTATAGGCCTGTTACTGCAGTAAACGGAGGACAAACTCCCTGATAATACTCTTAGACTTTGGATGAGCAGGTATCTGCAAACATTTGGACATATATTTCAGTTAGCAATTAGCATGATGTCATTGGCATAATGCTAGCCTAACAGGTGGCCATTCAGAATACAGCAACACTAGCATTTTGACTGAACTGGCCTTTAACTCGAACATTGCTTCGAAAAATGTACAATAGGAACCGAAGAAAGTTCTTTGCACATATAGTATAGCCTATATAAAAGTTCCACATTTAGCCCTTGAAAGTCTTGGAAATGTAAGTTTTTGTAATTGAATGATTTATGTACATTAATTTTAAAATGAATGATTTACTTTAGTAGATTGGGCAGTTGTCCTTTCAAGACCTTACCAGTCACTATCACTTTATCACTGAAGATAAAGAATGATCTTATTTTTCTTCTTTTTCTGATCTTTAGTAAATGTAGATGATTTTCATTTCCTGTTGAATATGTGCCTTGTGGAATTATCCAGAAGTTTCATACACTGTTTTTACTTTAACAGGTTTAATGCATGTAAATAAGCCACACTGTATTTTAACTCTACAGTTAATTTACAGAAATAGACTAATTAACATTAGTAGTTGATACTATTATTGTTATTATTATTATGGTAAAAGTCTCAGAAAATGTCAAAAGAACTAGCTTAACTAGTAAAACTGTTGAATTACATGAAAATGCTGTATTTCCAAGAAATTGACTGTAATTTTACAGAATTTTACCACTGCTGATAAACACCCTTTTTTACATTGTAGGTAACAGGGTTGAATGACTGTTATGGGACACAATTACAGTGTACATTTTTCAGAACCATTTTTCATCCATATGTGATTCACACCAAGATTTTTGGAGGTGTTTAATAATTAGATTTCAAGGTAAAGTGTAGTTATAATGACTGTACTCTTTGAAAATTCTTAAGCTCTTTTACTTTTACCTTACACACTTATTTGTAAATGTAATATCAATGGGACATAAATGCCCCAATCATGAGATCACCCACAATAGCCTTTAGACTCCTGCCTTCAGAGGCAAATTCTTAGCCACAGCCATTGCTCTTTCTCATTTACATGCTCCACTGATTATCATTTTGTTATTGTCAGCAAAATACACTCCAATACAATCCAAGGTTGTGATCATTTGATATTTGAAGGTTGAAGAGAGGCGTGTGCATATGTGAGTGAGCTTTGTGTTCAGGCAAAACGCGCAGGGTCAGGGGGGTTATGCGTGTTTGTATATGTGCGTGTGCCGGCGCATGCCAAATGAACGTGAGTGTGTTGTGAGTGCGTTAAGTGTGTGAAGGTATGTCAGCTGGGTCCCACTTTATGTGCTTCAATGTACGTGTGAAAGCAAGTGAGACGGAGAGCGTGTGTCTGAATGTGTGTTACGATGCAAGTGTGAAAGTGCACGTGTGTGGGCGTGCGTGCGAGTGTGTGAGTGTGTATGTGATCAGGTTATAGAGTGTGCCTGTGCTATACATTGTTAAGGCTTATCTGACTTGCGCTGAATCTGTATTGATTTCCTTTCCCCTGCTCTCTCCCTCCATCTCTGGGGCTCCCACTAGCAGCAGCTAGCCAAGCAGACACACACACACACACACACACACACACACACACACACACACACACACACACACGCAGAACAGAACAGCCAACAGCAGCAGTCAGCCAAGCAGGGCCCACCGCTCACAATACTTTCCCACCAACAGAGCTGTTTCTGCAACACATACACACACCCCACAACACACACACACACACACACACACACACACACACACACACACACACACACACACACCACACATCTCACACACCCGCAAAAACAGACAATAGAACAGATTCCATTTGAAAGATGGCAAAAGGTTCACAGCCAAATACATAGGGGTAAATATAATAACTTGTAGGCCCAAATTAAGCAGTCGGGATTAATGAATACTCAAGAATAAATAACTGTCATATTAAAACTTTCATTATTGTTATTGTTCAGCTTTATTTATTTATTTTTTTCAAACGCTAGCTTCCTTTTACATTGTGTGAACAATTCTTGTTGAATTGTTATCATTGTTATATTTACCTCCAGTACTATGCCACCCTTTATTTGTTTAATTTTCAGTCAATTAGTGCCATTAGTGCCAAACAGCCATTAAGTGTAAGTTATTCAAAAAAAGAAAAAAGAAACCAGAAACCTCAATAACTATATAAAATCAATTTAATCAGTATTTAGTCTCCACCCTTTACCTCTTTTATACAGCTACCTTTCATTTCAGTATACCTTTCAGTTTACCCTCACTGAGAAAACAGACTTTTACTGTTAATTAACAGGTTTTGTCTGGCACATGTTTTTTCTTTTTCTTTTCTTTTTTTACATTGTAGGTAACAATGTTGAATGAATGTTGCTGGACACAGTTATAATGTACATTTTTCAATTTTTCAGTAACCATTAATGGATGACTTATGAAAAAAAGATATTTCAACCATATCTTAAATGGATTCACACCTTAATACAATAAGCTTTTACAGGCTTTTAATAATTAGATCTCAAGGTGAAGTGTACTTATAATGGACTATATTCATCAAGGGTTCTTTATTAAAAGGAAAGGGCTCTATACAGCATCAAAAGGATTCCTTTATTGTTAAGATATTGAATTTTCCAAAGGCATCTGTAGGAATGCTTTTCACAACTCCAAGGTTCAGTCTAAGAAGTTGCATTTTCTGCCCATGATCTTAAAATGTTTTAACACAGTGATCTTGAAGTCTGGACTCTGAGGTGGTCAGTTTATTGTTCTGAGAACACCATCAGCATCTTTGTGTGTTTAATGTCTCCTTTTCTAAGTAAGGGCTTCTTGACAGTTACACATTCTTTCAGACTCATAGTGTTGTCTTCTCACAGTGGATGAATGGACATAGATACCTGTGGATTTTTTCAGATCTGACTGTGCGAGCTCAAAGATGAAAGTTTTGTTTATCTGATGGTGGTCTATCAGGTCTTGAATGGTTATTTGGAGTCCCATTTTCTCTGTAGCTTTTAATCATTTTGAACTCCAATTTGGAAAATTGTGTTTTTCCCCCACTATTTACCCCTTCATTGTGCAAGTGGATTATCTTAGATGTAATCTCCTCTGAAAAATTTTCTAAAAACTTTTACTTAATGGCTGTTTTGACTGGAAATTAAATAAAGGGTAATTTTTTTCCTTTCTCCTGTAAAGTCCCTGTTTTGGAGACATACGCTCTTAAACAACAAATGTTCTTTGTGCTATACCATACACTGTTAGAAATAAAGGTCCTGTGCAGGTACATTTCTTGTTCATCAAGGTGCAAACAATGTAAATGTTCCCTTAAATGTACAACAGTGGTTATAAGGTCCAATTGTGAATCATAAGTAAGTTTTTCCAGGTGAAAAGTATGTATTTGTACCTTTTCATAACCAAATGTTTTAAAAAGAACAATAAAATAAAAGCCTGGAGAAGAGATGGGGTGTGTGGAGTCAATACAACTTAGAAAATATAATTTCAATGGATTATGGTACAGTTATTTTCCTTGACTAAAGGTACTGAAATGTTCCCCTGAGGGTACCACCACAGGGACAAGACAGCTACTGCCCCAGTGACAGTCTTGTCCATCTTTTTCTGTAGAGAACCACTTTGCTTTTGAGATTCCAGACAGAGATGCTTTATTACCTGGATTGTCCTTCATTGTCTGAGACCTCTGAATGCTTTGTGTAGTCTCTCTTTGTGTTAATGTACAACTAAAGAATAACGAACACATTAAACCCACGCCAAGCAATTTCAAAACAATGATGAATAGCTAAAAACAGGTGAAAATGGCTCAGGGCATGTTGCCTCACAAAGATTCTGAATGCAAGAGCCAAAGCCAATAGCATGAGAAAGAGAGAGAGAGACCCTGTAAAAATAGACCCTGTATTCTTTTGGCTCACAATAGGTTAGAATGCTTAGATTTGGACAATGAGGCAGTTAAGGATGTCATTTTCAAGAATGATCAGAAAAAACATAAATACAGTGTGAATAAAAACAGCTGCTCAAATCTCTTTTTTTAGTTTAAATAATTTTAAAAAGTTTAAAGATTGCACACTGAACACCACATAATGTAATGGTTATATGTAAGAATGTAGGAATAATAAAATAGTTTATGGGTAGGGCATGGATTTAGAGATAATGTGATGGACTGGCTATATATATATATATATATATATATATATATATATATATATATATAGTGGCTATATACAGTATAAAAACAATAAAAGAGAAAGGTTATCCACGTTAACCATGCATCTCAAGTCTATGAATGCCTAGTAACATCCCTAAACTGCAAGTTTATTATTCACTTTTTTTGTACAGTGTACAGTCTAGTTTGTACAGTCTAGACACTGCTTGTGGACGATCTTGTGAAGAAGATCTTGTAAAGTCCTCTAATACTGTAATGTGGGATTAATATAAGATCTGTTATAGATCTTTCACTCCTTGGCTTTGGGATCAATCAATCTGTCTATGAATGGCATTTAATTGAGCTGGTAGGGATAGATCTGGCTTGTCAGATGTTTGTCCACTGAGCGATTGATTTTGGAGACCAGTTAGGAAACGTAGTGGACACAGAGGAACTGGCCCTGACCTGAACTATAGGAATGCTCAGCTTCTATTACACCATTCTCCAAAGGCCAGGCTCACTCTGCATGTTCCCACACTTGCTCATATCCAATTACTTTGTGGCTGAGGCCACATTCCATAGCAACTGCTCATGTTAACAGGTGCTGCATTCATCACCATACATTGGTCACCTCAGTTTCTTCAGAGTGAAGTAAAGAAGGCGTTCATAGTGTTGAATGTACTGAAGTATTGCTGAACAGACTGTCCTGATTAGACTGATCAGTGAAATGAATGTGCAAATGTGTTCAGACAAGCTGGTGCTTTCATGTCAGCTAGTTA